>NC_134486.1:250015286-250097786 GCF_040206685.1 Ascaphus truei
ATCCGTTTGCTCCCCAGCCCAATCGCAGCCCGTTTGCCCCCCCACCCCAGCAGTAGTCCGTTTGCCCCCCACCCCAGCAGTAGTCCGTTTGCCCCTTCACCTCCCCCCCCCCTTTCACTTCTCTCTGCTCCCTCTCGGCTAAAAAATTCATGTTGTGTGTGTGTGTGTGACAGGAGCAGAACACGCCCTCTCTCTTACCATTGGTCAGAGCAGGGTCATGTGACCCTGCTCTCAGCACGAAAGTATCTCCCACTTGTCTCCCCAAGCACAACGCTTGGGAGAGCGGGTGTGCACGTGCATGAGCGCGCAAGCTCAGCAGGAGAGGGGATGTGCTGACCTACATTGCAGAAGGTAAGCGCGCCAAGCGCATAGCGAGCTCAGCACCAGCGGGGACTCAGCCTAAGGCCTCGTCCATGTTGCCTGCGTGCTTGCGGAAGCGTGTTGACTGCGCGCTCCCGCTCAGCACTGAGCCCCTACAGCCGCAATTAGAGCAGCTTTAGTAGGGGCTCAGGTCTTAGGGGAATTTAAAATTCCCCCGCTTGCCGGCGAGACAGGCCGGTCACGTGAGCGGTTCGCCCAATGAGGGCGAACCAGCTCCGTGACGTCACTGGCCCGCCCCCGGCCAGTGACGCGCCCGCCCCCGGACCGCCCCCTGACGGCTGCTGAGAGCGCTTGCGGTAAGCAACTGCAAGGCCAGGGAAAGCACTCGCTTTCCCTGAGCCTCAGCGCGCCTCAGCACGCCAGCGGTAAGCGTGTCCGAGGCCTAAGAGGAGTACACATAACCCACTGGCTGAATTACGTAGAAAGCCCACTGATCACATAGGACCCAGTGTAGTGAATGCAGGTGGAGCAATAACATGGAACTATAGGTTCCTATAGGCTCCGCAAGAAAAACCACAGCGGTATACACAGAAATTTAGCCATATAAGCATATATCCCATATAATATCTCATTATACATTCCAGCAGAGTACTGCCAATCAGAGTGCAAGCAAGGAGAGAAACCACTGTATGATGCATAGACACTATCATACAGATAAGGCCCTAGATAATGCACTCAAGGTCTGTAGCGAAAAGTACCCTTACTAAGGGCTGGGCCCGCTCGCGCCCGGCGGCGCGGGCATTCCCCACCAGCAGGGGAATCCTTGTGAGCAAGTCCCAGTCCCCTTCGCTGCTGGCTCACTACGCGCTGTGACGCGTCAGCCGCCAGGGGATGCAAGAAAATTGTGATCCCGAGCGGTGACCCGTCACATGGTGCGCTGATGAGCCAGTCAGCGGCGGGAGCTGTCACACAGCTTCCTACACAAGGTAGACGAGCCCCCGGCTCCCTACAGACCGCATATCGCGGTCTGTGTCTGTCAGCGCCCTGCCTGTCTGCAGTGCGGGCGCGCTGACTGAGGGAGCGGGGCCTCTAGCCTAAGTGTCTATGGTGCAGTAAAAAAGAAAAAGGTTGGGTCCCGGTTGTATAGATAATATGAATGGAATTAAAACAAGTTTATTAAATAACTATTCAAATAAAATGGAACCAGACAAGATGAGTGAGTGTTAGAACTGTAATATAAATTAGTACATAGTGCTGATTCCCTGTTGGGGTCTAGCAATAGCAAAGGTATGCTAAATACAACTCGCACACGGATTGCTGTGCAGAGTAAATGAGTCCTGATAGGACTAAAATTCAGCACAGAGAAAAAGTAGAAGCATAGAAGCCCATAGCCTATAGTATCATGGTACAATGGGACTGCTTCTGATAGGTCATGATAACACTGAATTGCCACGGATGATAGCACTCAAAACAAACGTGTGTCATAAACATGAAACAGATGTCATGAATATCCTCACATAAATATATGATGGTAGATAGTTGTTAACCAATCGGAGGTTAACATGGTGCATCATGCAATAAACATGAACAGAAGTCATAAGCAACCTCACATTGATATATGATAATGTAGATACGTTGACAACTTGGAGGTAACATGTAATGTGTCATGCACTGAATCTCAACATGAGGTCAGATAATCCCAAAATGTGAGTGTAGACACACAGAAACACACTTGCAAATAGCCCACTGTAAAGGGTAAACCAAATAAGGTGAACCGTGTTGCTAACTAGGCAGCATAGAAACCCTGCATAATGCTGACCCTAAGTGCATGTAAGTATACACAGGGACGGAGGAAAATAATGGAGGTCCCTGAACACCAATATATGCTGGCCCTGCGAGGGTATTGCTAATAAGCAGAATCGTGAACTATCAAATTCACCCTCAAAAACATACCCCTACGGCAAAGGGGGGGGGGGGGAGAGGGATGGGGAGAGGAAAGAAAAGAGGGAGAAAGGACCCTTAACCAACTTATCTGATCTTGCCCTGTAGGAGCACGATCCTGTAGTGCAAGTGTGAGGTGAGTGCAGCTGGGAGGCTCCGTCAGGTCTGCATGAGTCTGCAGGCATCCGTGGTGCAAGTCGCCGTACGTGACGTCATGACGCCCTCTGACGTATGTTTCGCGTTTGCTTCATCCAGAGAGGGATCAGAGTTCAAACATGAATGTGAAAGCTAGCAGGCAAACATAGACTGGTGAACAGAAATAACAGACCCCCTGCATAGTAATAACCCTGGCTGATTGTAACTGCGCACAGGGAAGGGAGAGAAAGTGTGGAGGTCCGTACACACCAACATATACTGTCCCTGCCGGGTAGAATAGTAGTCTGCTAAAATCTGCCAAACGGATACTCAGCTCCTAACTTCTATCCCTCAAAAACTTACCCTACTGCACAGAGGGGGGAGAGGGGTGGGAAGAGGAAAGAACAGATGGAAAGATGACCCTCTGCACTTATCTGCACTGTCCCTATAGGAGCATGATCCGCGTGGTCTGTGAACCTGATGGCTGTGTGTATGCTGCTCAGCGCTGCTCCGTCGGGAGGAACAAGCAAGCCTGACTCAATCAGCAGCAGCCACGGTGCGTGTTGCGCTGCGTGACGTCCGCACACGCACCGTGGCTGCCTGCTGATTGAGTCAAAGTTTGCGTTGCCCCTGGTGTATGGCATCCGTTTATGTACTCCCAATGTACGAGATAACATGGTACAGTCAGAATCATGTCTGAAGAGATGATATCGAGGTTTCTTTTCGTTTGTGTGGTATTCGTTACCTTAACTTGTCATACACAGCGCTGCACAGGGGGTTATAAAGCTGATACAATAGGGTCTATTCACCAAGTTACAAAATGTGGTAACACGTCATGTATCATTACATCCCTTTCTACCGAATAGGGGTCAATGTGTATTAGCAATGTTGTATCTAACAACATTGACATGCCTCTGATTCACTGAGGTCTTTTGACTATTGTTTGATTTTTGCTGCACTTATTATATTATTATAATTCCTGTACTGTATTCTTTGTGAAGCGCTGAGTCACACTTTTGGCGCTATATAAATAAAGACATACAATACAATACTGTGTATTTCATTGCTGGAGGATAGAATTAATTAAGTGGTACAACAAGGATATTGTACCTCCATGAAGAACCATGTAGCGTCTCTTGTTTCATATCTGAAATTGCTCTCAGCATAATTTATGAGCAGTCTTAATGGACATTTCCTGACAAACAGATGAGAAGCCAGAAAAGGCCACATGACACCCTGGAAAGGCCAATGCCACATGACACCCTGGAAAGGCCAAACCCTGAGAACCACCTTCCTGTTGTTATTTATCAAGGTGTCGGCAATCTTAATAGGTTATAGCAATGTGGCATGCACCGAGAAATCACAATAACAACGCTACTAGAATGCAGGTGATACTATGGGAGGAAACTTGTATATGAATAACTAGTAATAGGCCCTTATTATGCCATAAGAAAGATTGGAGTGAAACACCCCCAAGCAATGCATCCCTGAGGCAAATTCCAAAGTATTGGTTGTTAAAATAATGAATCCCAGACGGTATGTTGAACAGAGACTATAACTCATAAAGTTGCTTAATATATACAGAGTCCTGTTCATATATATCTTATTAGGTTCTCAGATAATACACTAGCCCTCAGGTTAGCTGGCCTATTCCACAAGGCACCAAGCTTGCTAACCTGCACTGTATGGGCTTAATTGTGAAAGCAGCGATACTGGTGAGTAAATAGATAAGTTTGTACTCACTGATTTGAGCGTCTTCTTAGACCGTCAGCGTGCTTCAGTCTTGTAAATGTCCATAGATCTAGAGTGAAGAGACGATGCACAAGCGTGGGGAAAAAAGGAATAGCTGGACTGCTCGTTACCGGTACAAAAAAATCCTTTATTGGCGGCACATGGATACTGCAAGGAGAAAAAACTCCCTCTGACGCGTTTCACTTGTCGTGTGAAACGCGTCAGAGGGAGTTTTTTCTCCTTGCAGTATCCATGTGCCGCCAATAAAGGATTTTTTGTACCAGTAACCAGCAGTCCAGCTATTACTTTTTTCCCCACACTTGTGCATCGTCTCCTCACTCTGGACCTTATTATGCCATGCAACTGCTTTCCTGCACTGTAGAAAATGATTGTCCCATTCATTTAAAGCGGCAGTCCGCAATTTTTTCTTTGGAGGTGTATTTGTTTTTCTGTAATAACAATGAGAACCAAGGGGCTGCTCCAGGTCTGATCCGTGATAAGAATACAGGTTGGTAAATAAAAATACCACTTATGGCGCATTTGCATGTCTCAGACAGGTCTGCAACCCTGTCTTTCCCCATTATCACTTAGCAAACAGTGCTTTCACTGCAGCCAGAGATTATGGGTAATGACATGCAAATGAGCACAGTGTCACTCTTTAATGTCTCTCTCTCATATATATGTATATACAGTTACGTGAAAAAAGAAAGTACACCCTCTTTGAATTCCATGGTTTTACATATCAGGACATAATAACAATCATCTTTGTTATCTTTGTACCAAAATTAGGTAAATACAACCTCAGATGAACAACAACAATGTCATGATTTATTTAACAAAAATAAAGCCAAACTGGAGAAGCCATGACTGTATATGTAACCCCTGTGTCTGCTATCAGCACAGGACTTGGCCCCTTTAAGAATTACATTCCACTGCACCATGTTACTGTGCTTAGCCAGTGAAATGACAGTTAGTAACAGTTGGAAAGGGAGCTGAGGGAGTCAGGGTGTGCAGGCCCATCCTGCACAGAGTGTCCATGCAAGACCCCTAAGAGAGAGGGAGCTGCAGAAAGAGAGAGTTGCCCCACTGGACCAGTGCAAACTGCAGTTATAGAGTATTGCCATCACAGTTTGATCTTTGTGCAGCACCAGGCCTGTAACACACACACACAGTTTATGAGCTCCAACGATTGTGCTAGCACACCAGGATCTACAGGCCAGTACCCCATGATTGGGAGGTTGGACAGAGATAAAAGTTATTATTTGTTTGTGCAGCGTTCACGCTGTTGGTATAGTTTGTTCAAGTATATATGTGTATGGAGTGATTTTGACATTAAGAGTCACCGTACTGATTCATATGAGATATGTAATACCACAAATTATAGCTATACTAGCTGAGAGACCCGGCGTTGCCCGTGAGTTAAATTTCCTGCTCCCTCCTGTCCCCCCTATTTGTGTGCTCCCACTCTCCCACCCCCCAGAGGGAGGGAGGGACAGTGGACAGGAGGGGGAGGGGACAGTGGACAGGAGGGGGGGGGGACAGGATGGAGGGGGGGGGGGACAGGAGGGAGGGGGGGACAGGAGGGAGGGGGGAGGACAGTGGTCAGGGGGGGGACAGTGGACAGGGGGGGGGGACAGTGGACAGGAGGGGGGGGACAGTGGACAGGAGGGGGGGGGACAGTGGACAGGAGGGGGGGGACAGTGGGAGGTGAGGTGAGTGAGCGCTGGGGAGTGAGGTTATAAGGGGCTGGTAGCCATGAATGTTTATTATAGACAGAGGGTGGCCCTCACCCCCCACAAAGCATGTCCGCCCACTCTGTCTGACATTGACACACCGACTGGCTATGTCTGGATTGTAACTGACCCCGCAGCGCGGGTAAATCCTGTAGCCTCTCTGATAGAGGGAGCAACCGTCATGCGCCAAGGGCGGGAGGGGGGAGGGGGCCAGGGGGTGAGCGCGCGGACAGTGACGGGTCTTTGGGCGGGAAAACACGCACCTGACAGGAGCTGGGCGGGAACAGACCGCCTCACTATTGGCAACGCCGCCATCTTGTGTGACATTATGCGAGTGCCCAGCAGAGGGGGTGAGCGCGCGGACAGTGGCGGGTCTTTGGGCGGGAAAACACGCACCTGACAGGAGCCGGGCGGGAACAGACCGCCTCAGTATTGGCAACGCCGCCATAGCCTGAGGAAAGAGAGAGCGACATCTGGTGGGAGCAGCAGCAGGAGGAAGAGGGTCCTTCCGGAGGCTGCCTGGCCACTGCCTGTCCCCCTGCCGGGAGGGAGGGAAGTGAGCGCCGGGGAGGGAGGTGTGTGTGTGTGTGTGTGTGTACACAGGGGTGAGAGTGTGAGATGAACTTAGCAAGGACTCTGCAGGGCTTCTGTGGGGGTATGCTGTCAGTGCAAGTGTGTGACAGTGAAGTAGGTGTGTGTCAGTGATGTCAGTGTAAGTTTTGGCCAATGACAGTCGTGTGGGCGGTGTGTGTCACAGTGGGGCGTACCTCTTGGGCAATGACAGTCGGGCTGGCCACGGACCAATCACATTCACCGCAGCTAGTACCAACCTTTGATTTTATATATTAAGATGAGTATATAAAGCTTGTTATAATTCATTACAGCTGTGTTGTGTCTAGTCACTACAGTCTCACACAACATTTACCACACACCATAAGAATTAAACAGTAACCCATAGGACTCAGGCCCCCACCTCAGTGACAGGCCATATAATCTGAGGTAAAATAAAGAGTGGTTATACACATATATACAGTACTATATGTGTATCCCACATTTGGTCCAACATTTTGATTTTGATATTTTGTTAGATTAATTATCCCTGCGTTTTTCACATTTATAGATCTATCTTCACCTATATTTATATGTGTGTGACACACATTCATTGCTAATATAGAATTTGTTTTTTTATATTACTATTATTCACAGTACATTATTCTCTTGTCATCTAGTGCTAGAGCTCTCTCTGCTGGCAATTAGGGAAACAACAAATTGTTTCCTCGGCCTGCAGTCAATTTCAAGAACATTTCATTAACGCAGTACTTTGGATAGTAACAGAAATGAGGTCACATTACCTTGTAGAGGTAGGGTTACATGTCTAAGTCTTGTTCTGCTGCAGCACGTCCTAGCACTAAATCGATGGCAGTGTTGTATGGTTAAAGTGGTTATAGCCTTGTGAATGATAATATTGATATATTATTCAGTACACAATCATTTTTTTAATACATTTTTAATGTCGTGACATTACATTTTCCTGTGTGGTTATTGTTTCTATGACCATTTAACATTTGGCAGGTGTTTCACTTCTACCTCAGTGCTCTTCAACTAGTTTACTATGGGGTAGTGTGTGGTAAATGATCCCCAAGCCGGTGCCCTTGTTTCAGGAAAAAAGAAGCAACATGTGCTACACTGGCGACACACTTTATTCGAGCTCGGCTAGTCCCACGAATTCGGGTATACCCGGGTGTATTGAGGTTTGTGACTGTTTTCTGCCCGAGTGCATTGGGTTATTTTCCAGGCCGGGATTGAAGCATTTTATTCCCGCTGGCTGCAATACTGCACAGTATATATATATATATATATACTGCATTACAATTCATGAATTTATGCCATCTGGTAGACACGCGAAGCATTGCAGCCTATTAAATCCTAATCATTATCATTTAACAGATCAGCCGCCCGTCAGCCAGGCATGAACCCAGGCTGGGCAGGCAAACGCAACGGGGCTTGTCAGAGGTGAGGAGCGGCGCATTCCAGGTATCTGCCAGGTACATACTGGGTATTTGCTCGAATAAAGTGTGTCGGTGCAGTATGTATAATCACTTTATAATGACATTACTTATGAACAGTCCAGGAGCTGCATCAATGCTGTACAGTGAAGGCTTGCAATGCAGGGCCATAAAGTAGTGTGGACATAATACACAGGTAGGGGGAGAGACAGAGGGGGGAAAGGAGGAACGACCAGCACCTGAGGACCCGCTGCAAAGTGAGCAGCATGGCGCTGATCGACCCGCTCCCCTCGAGCTCCCAAATGTCTTGCTGTCACACAATAGGGGCAATTCTGGGGCAAAAAGATTGCTCCAGATGTGTACAAAAAAAAAAAGAATCCTGTTGATTTTTTTTGTATCAATCTTTTTTTTATTGGCATTAACATTTACAGGAATGAGTACATACTTTTCAATAACATAAAACTGTTTAAGTTTGACTGTATTGAGTGCCTGCTAGCCAACATTGTTTTTTTTTTTTTTTAATAGTTTGGGTTGAGGGAGTGGAGGAGGGGGACTGGAGGGGGGTAGACAGACAGAGGGGGGAGGCGGGGAGGGAAGGTGGGAGATGGGGAAAGGGAGGGGGGAAAGAGGGGAGGGGGAAAGTCCCCCTTGGCTCGTCTACGTTTCCCACCTTTGGAATCTGGGTTATTCCCTTCAATAGAGTTTGCGCTTTATATCTTTATCAGAGGCCCTGGGGGGCTATCCATGGGTCCCATGTGTTCCAGAACTGTGTCATTTTTTTTGTGCAGCATAGCTGTTAGTTTTTCCATAGACATTACTTCGTCCACCCGCCTTATGACTGTGTTTCTTGCAGGGGCTTTGACCTGCTTCCCGGCAGCTGCTATTGAGCACCTGGCTGCAGTCAAGATTGCAGAGACCAGTCTACTCATGGGTGGGGGTAGGTCGTCAAAGGGTTTACTCAGCACCAGGGACAGTGGGTCTAGGGGGAGAGGAATTCCCGTTGTCTCATAGAGCAGCGTCTGGATCCTAACCCAGAACCTCTGAATCTCCGGACATGACCACCAAATATGGGCCATGTATCCCTTTTGACCACATCCTCTCCAGCACAGGTCTGGGGTGCCGGGGAAGATCTGGCTCAGTCTAGCTGGGGTCAGGTACCATTGGAATAGAATTTTGTAGATATTCTCTTTTGTTACTGTGCAGATTGCGGTTTTTGCTGCCATCTCCCAGATATCCTCCCACTCCTCATTGTCAATTTGTATATTTAGGTCCGCCGACCATTTTTGCATATAGTCGTGGGTCGGGGATTCTGATGCTGACTCTATCCCCCTATATATCTCAGAGATTAGGTCTCTTTGATACCTGCCTTTACTGCATAGTGTTTCGAATCTGGTGGGTGGGTGGGAGAAATTTGGAGTTCTGCGAGAGCGAGAGCAGAAAATGTCTAATTTGTAGGTATTTGAATAGGTGGAGGTGTTGAGCTTGGTATTTGTCCCGTACCTCTTTAAATGTTAGAATCTCTCCATTTTTGAGCAAGTCTGCAACCAGCCTTATTCCAAGCCCCTGAAATTGGGCAAATTGCTTTTTAGAGCACCCGGGCGGGAAGTTCGGGTTCCCAAAGATCGGGGTGATTTGTGAGGGGGTCTTTAGCAGGCCATACTTCCCTTTGCTTTTCAGCCACGAGTCCCACGTGCATCTCATTGCTCCCAGATTGATCCTCCTTCTTTTCCTCCTTGGGACCACATAAGTAGCTGAAGTGGTAACGGGGCTGCGTAATGTGTTTCTATCTCGAGCCAGCGGGCCGCTGCTGGGTCGCAATTCCAAACTACGGCTTGCTTTAGCTGGGCTGCGAGGTAGTACCTGACCACATCGGGGACCCCCAGACCTCCTCTTAGTTTGGCTGATAACATGACCGATCTGGGGACCCTCGGTCTCTTGTTATTCCAGATAAATTGGACCATTTGGGCCTGTACATTTTTCATGACAGTTAGTGGGACGACTACGGGGAGTGTTTGGAAGTAGTACAACAGCCGGGGTAGGATGTTCATTTTGAGGGAGACTATTCTCCCAAACCATGATATTTGATGTTTTATCCACGACTAAGTCTTTTTTTATTTGATCAAAGAGTGGTATTGATAGAGGGATCCGTGGGAGCTCGAGATTCTTATACCTAGGTATTTGATGTATGTGGTGCTCCACTTGTATTTATAATTGGACTGCAAAAGCTTCCACGTTGTGTTTGGGAGGGATATGTTATGTGCTTCTGACTTGTCTATATTTATTTTATAGTCAGAGACTGTTCCAAATTGGTGGAGCACCTTTTGTAGGTTCGGGAGGGAGATGTGGGGGTCAGCGAGGGTCAGGATCACATCATCCGCGAATAGGGAAATTTTGTATTCCTTTGTGGAGATCGAAATCCCCTTAATGCCCTTTTCTTGTCTAATTTTGGCTGCCAATGGTTCAATTGTCAATTGTTAGGGCAAATAGGAGTGGGGATAGCGGGCAGCCCTGTCTGGTCCCATTTCTGATTGTAACTGGGTCTGATAGTCCTCCTGAAATTTTTACATATGCTGTGGGGTTTTGGTAGAGGGCTCTAACACCCTCTAAATAGGGACCACTAAAACCGAACTTCAGCATTGTTTGGTCTAGGAAGGACCATCTGATCCTATAGAACGCTTTTTCCACGTCAAGGCTCAGGATCATTGCTTTGGTTCCTGTGAGATGCACGTGGTCGATGATATCCACTATTTTGCGGGTATTGTCGGAGGCCTGTCTTCCTGACACAAAACCTACTTGATCTGTATTAATGAGTCTGGGAAGAATCGGTTTGAGCCTGTTTGCTAGTATCTTGCTGTAAATTTTGAGATCTGAGTTAAGTAGAGATATTGGCCTGTAGTTGCCACAAAGGAGCGGGTCTCGACCCTCCTTGTGGATTATGGCTAAATTTGCTGCAGTGATGGTAGCGGGGATTGGCTCTCCTTGTAGGAAGGAGTTGAACATGTCAAGCAAGTAAGGGGACAGGGTCAGCATGAATGTCTTATAGTAGGTGTTAGAGAATCCGTCCGGGCCCGGAGTTTTTGCTGGTTTGAGGGAGCTAATGGCTTCGGTTAGTTCTTCTAGGGTAATGTCTTTATGTACTTTATCTAGTTCGGCCTTTGAGAGGGAGGGGAGGGAGCAGTCCTCCAGGTATTTCGAGATTGTCTCTAAGGGAGTCGGATTTTGGCCCAGGGGATGTAGGTTATACAGTTGGGAGTAGTAGTCAGCAAATTCTTGTGCTATTTCTTTTTCGTCATATGTGATTTTCCCTGATTTTGTGCGGATTTTGGATATTTGTGACTTTACCCGTATGCCTCTAAGTTTCGTGGCTAAAAGCTTGTCAGCTTTGTTTCCTTTATCAAAGAAGAATCCTGTTGATTTAATGGAATTGTTTTCCTTAATATTGTACACATGGTGCAGCTAATTTCACCAGTATTACCTTAATATATATCCGCCAGTCCTAAATATAGCACAGTATATCAGAATTGCAACAACAACAAAAAAAGTAGTCGTAAAGCCCTTGTTACTAGCTTGCAAGCTGAAATGTTGAAGTTACTTAAGATTAATTGTATTTGTATTAGTATGAGTAGAATAAGGAAATGTCTTCTTAACTGGAAGCTACAATTCCATTTACAAAGAAAACTTCCCTCATGCTATTAACCCTCTTATTATAGACCTAGAGGAGTGGAATAGAAATGATTTCCACCACTCAATTTGTCTCAAATGCTTGCGATGATTGTGTCTACTTTTTATACATGCAGTAAGGCAGCTTCGGTTGGCACAATCCATCTTATTCATGAGTACCAGTGGTCTTGGCCTTTCCTGCATTTATAACTGTTGACTTGCAGCTGACTTAAAGTGGCAATTTCCCAATTTTTGGAATTCCTTTTTTTTTTAAACAGAATCAGCAATTAATATTACACCCTCACCTCTCTTCCCTCTCTCACAACTCTGCCTCTTCTCCTCACTTTCTTACACCCCCACCTCCCCTCCCTCACTCTCTTACATCCTGCCTCTCCACCTTCCCTCTCTTACACCCCACCTCTTATACCCCCACCTCTCCCCCTCTGTCTCTTACACCCCCACCTCTCTTACACCCCTTCCCCATTGTATTTCTCGCCCTCCCACTCACACCCCCACCATATCCCATGTATTTCTCTCCCACACCTCATCTCTCCCCCTCATCACATTCAACCCCCCCTCCCTCAATCCCACCCTCCCTCTCCCCTATATTATCCCCCTCACATACCCCCTCTCCCTCCCACCTATGTAACCTCCCACAATCCACCTCTCAGCTCCCTCCTCACATACCCCACTCCCCCTCCCTTCACACCCCCTCCCCCACATCCCCCTCTCAGCATCCCTCACACCACCTCCTCTTCCCCTCCCTCCCTCACACCCACCTACACCCTCTCTACCTCACACCCCACCCTCTCCGCCTCACTCACACCCCACCCTCTCTCACATACGCCCACTCATCCCACCCTCTCTGCCTCCCTTACACCCTCTCCCCTCCCGCTCACTCTCCCCCACTCCCCTAACACACACCCCATGCTCCCTCTCTCACGCACCCCTCCCTCACATTCCTCCTCCCCCTCACCCCCAACCTCCTCACCCTCCCCTACCCCTCACCCGCCACCTCCTCCCTACCTCAGCGTCCTACCACTCCTCCCTTCCTCACCTGCCCTCCCTCCCCATTTCCCCACCTCCCCTCCCTCACACCTCTACCCTCCACTCTCTACTCCCTCACACCCCTAACCTCCTCACCCTCACTCTCCCACCCTCCTCCCCAATCTTCTCACTTCCCCTTTCTCTCACACCCTCTCCCTCCTCCCCCTCCCCTCCTACCTCGACCCCTACCTTCCCATTCCCCACCTCCCCTATCTCTGCCACTCCCTCCCCCCTATCCCCTCCTCCCTCCCCTCTTTTCCCTCACCCCTTTCCCCTGCTCTCACCTCAACCTCCTACCTCACCATTGCCCGCCTCCCCTCCACCCCATCCTCTCCCTCACCCCTCTTTCCTCTCCTCCCTCTCCTGCTACCTCAACCTCCCCATTCCCCTCCACCCCCTCCTACCTCACCATTCCCCGCCTCCCCATCCTCTCCCTCACCCCTCTTTCCCCTCCTCCCTCTCCTGCTACCTCAACCTCCCCATTCCCAGTGTTTATGGGTGTAGCATGTGTGTGTAGCAGCAGAGTTTGTGTGTGTAGAGCTGCTTTGTTGTGTGTGTGTGTGTGTAGAGGTGCAGTGTTGTTTGTGTGGGGTGTATGTAGAGGTGTTGTGCTGTGTTGTGTGTAGAGGTGGGGGGGAGTGCAAAGTTTAGTAAGCGGCTGCATTTTTTATTGTGGCTGCAGTGTGTGTTGTGCTGTTGTATGTGTAGCAGCAGTTTGTGTGTGTGTAGAGCTGATGTGTGTGTGTGTGTGTGTGTATAGAGCTCCAGTGTGTGTCAGTGTCAGCAGCAGTGTTTATGGGTGTAGCGTGTGTGTAGCAGCAGAGTTTGTGTGTGTAGAGCTGCTTTGGGGTGTGTGTGTGTGTGTAGAGCTGCTGTGTTGTGTGTGTGTGTGTGTGTGTGTGTGTGTGTGTGTAGAGCTGCTGTGTTGTGTGTGTGTGTGTGTAGAGCTGCTGTATTGTGAGTGTAGAGGTGCTGCGTTGTGAGTGTAGATGAGGTGCTGTGTTGTGTGTCTAGAGCTCCAGTGTGTGTGTGTGTGTAGAGCTGCTGTGTTGTGTGTGGTGTGTATGTGTGTGTGTGTGTGTACACAGAGGGGCGGCAGTGTGTGGATATAGATATCTGCAGTGTAAGAGTATATAGAGGCGGTTTCATGTATTTACCATTTTATTTTAATTTAAAAAATCTATTTAACTATACAAAAGTGTCTGTTATTTATGAAATAAGCCTACATTTAGCCTATAATAGTAATAATCCCCTCAGAACAGGGCATTACTGGCCAATAATGCCCTGTTTTTCGGTGGTTATTACTTAATTAATCACAGTCGGCAAGAGGGAGGCACGAGCTTCCAGACTAAGGCCGGTTCCATACTGCGTGCGCGCGCAGCAGTTTTAGTTGGCTGAGGTTAGTCAGCCATTCTATAATGGTGCCACGCACGGCAGGGAGCGTGGAACAGGCTGACGGGGGGGGGGGAAGATGGAGAAAATAAAGAATTCACGCCGCTACCGCCGCTGAAATGTATGTATATGTACAATGTTAATGAAAAAATTATTAAAGTATTCATTTATTTCAAAACTTATTTAAACACACACACACACACATACATACACACAGTCTCGCGCACAGTGTGCACACAAAAAGTGTGCGGCACGTGCACGCGCCTTCGCACAGGCACGCGCGCACAGCCGCACACAGTATATAACGAGCCTCAAGCTTCTCACCTCAGATTTGGATCACAGTTGATCCGTTTTGCATTCCGCTTCTGTTGAACGTGTAGCTTTTTAATAGGATTACAAGCATAACACTGTTTTTTTTTTTTTTTTAATTATTATTATTATTTTGTTCTTAGAAAAAGAGGACAACAATGTAGGGAATCTGAAAAGCCACTTTTAATCCATTGTCCTAGATATGTAACCAGACTCTATTCTTATGTATTGTCTTTAAGCCACAGACCATGTGCTGAACTGGGCAGCTATTTTCAGGAGGTCACCTGTTGAGCAACTAGCAGAACAGTTTTTTTCTGAAATCAATTAATTCTCACCTAAAATAATTGTTACATATACCTCCCAAAACACTCATCTACACAAGGGGTGCGCAAACTGGGGGGGCGCTGCGCTTACAGAGGCCCCGCGCTCTTCCCCAAGGCATTTAAATTAATGAAGCTCTGGAGACAAGGTAAGGGGGGGAGGCGAGCAGGCAGGGGGTCACAGAGGAAAAAGTTTGTGTACCCCTGATCTATACGACATGTGGAAAGATGCCTGTGAACACATCTGAGATACCTGGGAAATAAGGTTATATATTTAAATTAGCATATTTCCCAGGTGTCTTAGGTGTTGACAGGTATTCAGATGTTGTATAGATGTGTGTTTTGGGAGGTATGTAAGCCAATGGGTACACTTCTAAATAGAAGATTTTATCCCAAAAGGGCTTTGGACAAAGTGTAAATTGTTTATGGGACGGGGAGATTTTTGCCAAATTTTCGCTTATGTTCGAAGAAATGCAACATTTTGCAACTTTGGCGAAATTCCCCAAAAATATACAAGACAAAATTGCTTACCACCTGGGGACACATTTGCACATCTTTATTTTGGAGACCACCTTGACTTTAATTTCTTATTGAGTTTTGTTTTTGTATTGTTTCTCTTCATTACCAAAGTCTTGCATGTCCGATTTTTGTGCTGTAAAACAATATGCAATAATATGGAACGCTGGTTTATTGTATTATTAAGATTTAGGGGGATGGGCATCAATAGTTGAAGATCAACCATTGAAAAACTGTACCTGGAAAGCTTTAAAATATCTTGGCTGCTCAAGTCAGTTTTCAATGCCAAACATGTTTCATATTTGTTGTTCTACCTTAAGACGGCTAAAGTACTTGGGCACAGCTTACTAATCGTCTTTAATTAACATTACTGAAAGCAACATTCTTACTGGCATTAATTTCATGTGCTTCACACCTCTTCTTTAAAGTAGCAATCCCCCAGAAGAACATGAGTTAGTATCCAGATACATGACTATCAATGGCAAAGAAATAACCAGGACTGGCGCTTAAGTATAGATAGTGTCACAGTAAACAGCCATAGAACAGTACGATGGTGACACTCACTGATAACCAAGAAAACTAAATAAAGACACCCACAAAAATGCAGATGACAGGATAAATATATGAAATATACCCACTCAACCTAGGCAAAAAAGGAAAGTCTTTGTTTCCCTTGGAATGTGATGGATGGATGTACATGACTATCAATGAATTCCTAGACTTGTCAAGCACGTTTTGGGCTAACCTACAAATATTCACTTGATCAAGACTTATTGGGGATTATTTGCTATACTAGAACACAGCATAGGGTTGAGCTATGTATTAAGAAAAACTTTGCAGTTAATTACAGCTGTTGTGTAGCATATTGCCCGAGTATCTCAGGTATTGGCAGGCACCTCTCTGTATGTTGTATAGAGGTGTGATTTGGGTGGTATATAAGCCAATGGATACTCTAGTAAAGAAGATGCTCTTTGTTTCTCTCCAAGAAAAGCCCTATTACAGGATCTGGCCCTAGAAAGGCTTTGGCAAAACTGCAAATTGTTAATGGAACTGTGACATTTCTGCTCATGTTTGAGCATTGCTAAATTGACTTCCAACCCATTTGAGCCATTTGTTGTGCACACTAATGTTATGCCAGGTGATTGGTGGAGTCAACATGCATTGTAAACTGAGATTACTGACACCCCACCTTTGCACGTGCTGACATCACCATATTCCCTGTGCACGTCTTCAACTATGCATTTGTAGCTATTGGGAAAACAGCACATCACCCCTATAACAAACTGGAAGGTGTTGATCAGAGTAGTGATAACTTTGTGCGTGTGCTCATTAAGCAAGCTTTAACCGGAAATGGTAATGTAAACTACATACAAATGTCTCACACCTTGTATTAGTATCTTTATTAGTGCCACAGCAAATACAAATGTGGTCAATTGACCTCAAAATGATGTGAAATATATGAAAAGTTTTGACAACAGGAAAATGTTATATTCACCTCCACTACAAAGTTTCAAATGTTTGTCTTGATCTAAGCTCTCTCTACATCTTGTTTGGTTTTACAATTATGTTTTTGTAAAACCATAGTGATCATCTTCGCTTTTGATTGATAAATAACACTTGTATTATTTAAATAATAATCCCCTCAGAACAGGGCATTACTGGCCAATAATGCTCTGGCTAGAAGAGTTGAAGACCTGAGGCAAAGCCAAGGTACTTTAACCCAGCCAGGGCATTATTGGCCAGTAATGCCCTGTTCTGAGGGGATTATTACTATTATTCTGGAGCCCCAGGGTTATATGCAGGATATAAATGAAGCCAGACAGCTGAACTCATCCCTATTTGAAAGCACAACAAGTCCTTTTGTCTTTTCTTAACTTTATTGAGGGAGTCACAGAAATAAAAGGTGCTTGTAGATGTTATAGTGTGGGTAGAGAGTGCTTCTCTAAGTGAAGGTGCTTTGTAGTAGAGGGAAGGTCAAAACGAATTGCTATTGCAAGGGAGTAGGTAAAAATAGAAGTACTCACTCAGCCTGCATGGATGAAAAGGAAGTGTGTAATCTTTGTCACACAGGAAAAGTGACTGGACTGTGCCAACTATGAACACAGACAGGGGAGTATGGGGAAATCCACTTAGCTAGGGGGATTAAAGAGGTTGTCAAGGCAACCAGTCTGGAGAGGGGAATGTAACCAAAATGTAGCAGTTCCACATGCACTGGGAGTTACAGCTGCAGGGAAAGCTTACATCCAAAATGGAGAAGGCTGGCTGTCAAAACTACAAAGGAAAACAGAAAAATAACAGCCCTGTTCCAGGACAACTATTATAGGCTAAATGTACAGTAGGCTTATTGTTTTTTTTTTTTTTTTTTTCATAAAAGATACACTTTTGTAGTCATATTGATTTTTATCAGCATGATTGTCTACATTCTTATGTTTTTACTGCAAGTTTATTAAAAGGAAATTGTACATACACACATCCCCCTCTATATATACACACACACACACACACACACACTGCAGCCCCCTCTATACACACACACACAAACACACTGCAGTCCCCCCTACACACTCTGCAGCCCACAAAACACCCTCCTCTACACCCACAAAACACAATGCAGCTTTCCTCCACCCTCTACACTCACAACACACACAGCAGCCCCCCTCTACACCCACAAACACACACTGCAGCCCCCTGTAAACCCTCAAAACTGCAGACACACACACTGCACCCCTCCTCCACCCTACACCCACACTGCAGCCCCCCTCTTCACCCACAAAAACCACTGCAGACACACTAACAAAACAGACTGCTGCCCCCTCTATATCCACAAAACACACACCAGCAGCCCCCCTCTACACCCACTGCAGCCCCCCTGTAAACCCACACACTGCAGACACACACACAGAAAATAATCTGCACCGCTCCACCCACAAAACACACTGCAGAGATACACACAAACCAACAAAACAGGCTCTGCCACATCTACATCCACAAAAACAAACCTGAAGCCCCCTCCTCACACCCACTGCAGCCCTCCTGTAAACCCGCACACTGCAGACACACACACCAATAAAACACTCTGCTGCCCCATCTAGACCCACAAAACACACAACAGATACACAAACCTTTCCCCTCACTCTCCTGTGTGGAGCTCCCTGCAGGCAGGTTGGGGGAGAACTCAGTGCCTTGCGGTGCCTCCTGTCCAATCACCTCCTCTGTCTGTGTGCTGATGTCAATCTTTGTGAATGAGAACTGAAAGCTGATTGGCTAAAAAAACTTGTCAGGGTGCCAAAAATTCCGAGCCATTACTGATTTGATAATGCCCGGAATTTTAACCAATCAGAGAGCAGAGATTTCAATAATGCCCGGAATTTACCAGCTTTAGCCTATAATTGCAAAAAAGATCGATTTACAGAGAAATCTTGTGATAAAATACCTGTTTGCCACTTTAATGTTCACATCAACAGATGGAGATATCATATCCTTGCAAATGTTCAATGCCAGTGCGTCCAAAATGTAGTATTCTGTGCCAGAATTGGTGTCTCTGCGGACCTGTTCCTTAGTTCAGAAATGCAGCCATGTTGGTTTCTACACAGTCCCAAAGAAGTTCATGGATGAGGGAAAATATCTTGTTAAGTCTATAGTGGCGGAAGTGCTTCATGTGTACAAAGCAGATAAAAATCAAGAGACACTTCTAGTGAAGAGACTGAAAATCTCTACAATTTGCACCAGTTTAACTTCATGGTCTATGACTGTGCTGTAATATCTGGTGATCACAGGTTTTTTACAGGGCTGCCTTAGGCTTTGCAGGGCCCAAGGCAAGCACACTGGCAGTGGTGCCCCCCTTGTAAAACATTAAGGGGCTTACCTTGCCAAGCAGCCCTCCGACAGCATCATGGCGTAATGCCATGGCAACACGTCAGCTGAAGTTTGTCAACCTGGCAACACGACGCTACAAGAGGTGACCCACTCCGGAAAAGGTTAGAACCCTCTCACAGAGCGTGCGTTGTCGGTACCGGGATCCTTCCGACCAGAGAGGTAAGCTGGAGGAAAGGGGTGCCCCGCAAGCACAGGCCCCCCAAAAGGCACAGGGCCCAAGGCGGCCACCTTTCCCTAAGGCAAGGCCCTGAGTACAGTACCGGAGAAGCAGCACCATGAATTGAAGGAGAGAGCGGTCAAATCCCTATATTACATAGTTACATAGTAGATGAGGTTGAAAAAAGATGTCCGTCCATCAAGTTCAACCTATGCTAAATTTAGACAACAGATACTTTATCCTATATCTATACTTATTGATCCAGAGGAAGGCAAACAAAAAACCCCATTAAGGGGTGTTGCAGCGTACATGCAACGACACATGCGGGGTGTCTTGACAAGGCTTATTTATTCAGCCTTAAAACATACAGCACACAAAACAAAATAGCTTTTCTTCAGCAAAAAAAACAACAAAATAGCTTATCTTCAGCATGGCAAACAAAGCAGGTTCTCTTCAGCATGCAGGACACAACAGTTCATTCAAAAATGTACTTTGCAAACAGACCTTATATCAGTAATCTCTTCAGTAACTCACTCCTGTCTCCTGACCAGCTAACTGCATGTGTGCACATCCTGGGGTTTTTAACACACCTTGATTAGGCAGCTGGGATTCAACTAATTGCCATGAGCTTCCCAGCTGAAGTTAACCTCATCACTGCTGCACTGCAGACTAAACGTATGTCTGCCAGGCATATAGCTGGTGGCTTTTATTTACCCTGTCACAAGGGGGGAAATTAATTCCTTCCTGACCCCAAAATTGGCAATCGGATTAATCCCTGGATCAACATCCTTCCCATGTATACTTATTTGGTATATCCCTGTATACCTTTCCCATCTAAAAAGATGTCTGTAGACGGACGTTCACAGAGGTACACAATTAGGAGGCTTTATAATGTGAAATTATAATAGGCTTTATTGTGCCTGTTCCTTTTCATCAGGAAAATTATCCAAACACAGGGGGGGAACAAAGCTTCCATTCACTTGGGAGTATTTATAGTGAAACACTATGCAATCATTCACATCTCCCTTAGTCAAGCAGTTCTCGCAGCCCCAAAACATATACCATGAAATAAGCAGATATAAGCAGTCTCTTAAGAATAAAAGTCTTATCTGTTTCTTGGAGGGAAAATCTCACTTCCTGGTTCAGCTTCAGGTGTAGTAGTTTTCCCTGTATCTTGAAAATCAGCTCTGCTGTGCAGAGCTCAAGACTGGTCAGCTCCAAGGGTCAGCTCTCAGTCAGAGCTAAGGAGAGAGTCACTTCCTGTCTCAAAGGCAGGCTTTTTCTACCACCTGTAATCAGGCAGGTGGTGTTAGTTAATTTGCTACAAGCAGTTAACCACCACACTGCTGGATTAGAGGCACATTTGTGAACAGGGATAAGTCTCACCCCCCTTCATCCTCTCCCATCCCCCCATCCCTGTCATTATCACCCCCACAGGACAGTCAGAGAAGACACACAGACACACCTCTCTCTGCTCCATGCTTTCCCTGCGCTCTTTGGCCCCACCCCTCAGGCTCCTGCCACCTCCTCCTGATTGGTTGCATTACACAGCAGCAGCCAATCAGGATGGAGGAAGCTGCCCAGCCCCCTAGCAGCAGCAGCCCTGCTCTCCCTGCTCAGGGGAAATCCCACAATTGGTTACTAAGGGGGCGGCCCCAGTCACTTCTACAGCGCACGTGTGCTATCAAGCCCCGCCCTCCTAGTCAGGCCGGTCCCAGTCCCTAACTTGTCGCGCACCTTTCCCCAGCGGTGCGCGATAGGTTTTCAGGGAGGCAGGGGAATTTGAAATCAACATCTGCGACGGAGGCGTGGTCACGCCCCCGCTGACAATTCAGCCAATAAGGGCGAACCAGCCGCAGAACGTCATGGCCATGCCCCCGCAAACCCACAGCCACGCCCCCTCCCGTCGCAAACCTTCCCTCTTCCCTCAGACAGCCTATCGCGGTTTAGCGCTGTGCACGTGCCGCCACCCCCACCCCCACCCCCCCCGCCGGGCGCGCGTGCCACAGTGAAGACTGGGGACTCAGCCTTAGGCCTCGGCCAGGCTCCCTGCTGGCGTGCTGAGGCGCGCTGAGGCTCAGGGAAAGCGGGTGCTTTCCCTGGCCTTGCGGTTGCTTACCGCACGCGCTGTCAGCAGCCATCAGGGGGCGGGCCGGGGGCGGGCACGTCACTGGCCCGGGGGCGGGCCAGTGACCTCACGGAGCTGGTTCGCCCTCATTGGGCGAACCACTCACGTGACCGGCCTGTCGCGCCGGCAAGCGGGAGAATTTTAAATTCCCCTGAGACCTACGCTTCCGCGCGCTTGCGGAAGCGTAGGTGAGCCCCTACTAAAGCCGCTCTAATTGTGGCTATAGGGGCTCAGTGCTGAGCGGGAGCGCGCGTCAGCACGCTTCCGCCAGCAAGCGGTAAACATGGCCGAGGCCTTAGGCTGAGTCCATCGTGATTCCAGATGTGCGGAGGCGCGCCGAGGCTGAGGGAAAGCAAGTGCTTTCCCTCGCCTTAGTTCGCGGGCAGTACGGGGGCGTCAGGGGGCTGGACAGTGACGTCACGGAGCTGGTTCATCCCCATTGGGCGAACCGCTCACGTGACCGGCCCTGCGCTCCCGTGAGCGCCGAAACTAAAAAAAATTAAGAACTACGCCTCCGCAAGTATGCGCGAGCCCCTGCTAAAGCCGCTCTCATTGCGCGCCTCAGCAGGATGACCATGGACTCAGCCTAAGTCTGGAGAGGTAATACCGGCATACACACACGTGTCGTCGTCGTCACCGCCCCCCCCCCCCCTGCATACATGTCTGGTATTATCTGTCCTTTTTTACCGGACAGAGTAACCAAATACTGGACACTTGGCAAACCTATCACCGGGACAGGGATTTCCTTTCCCATTGTCTGATTTTGTGTGTTACACTTCTTGTATAATAATATCCTGTACTCTACTGTCTCTTTTGTAAAGCATGGAGTAACATTGTGGGCGCTATATTAATCAAGATATACATACAAACATACATAATGTATTTTAGGAAGCTACCTGTTCCATGCAGGGGTTAAATTAAATAATAGTATTAATATGATGCTTCATGTGTCGATTCAGACATGCGAGTCGGGTTAGCTCTCTTAGCCTCTGCTTTTTTGCCTTACTGCATGTCAAGTACAGCGTATTGTTTTTCTGACATGGAGGGTACATGTATAAATTGTATTCATTTATTATTGGGATGAACAAGGTCAGCGAGACGCTATCTTTTTCTCAGAATAACCCCCTGTAAATTAAAACATTCACATTTTCAAAAATGTGTTAAGTTTATACTTGTTTATTGTATTTAGGTTTTGAAAGCCTTAATCATTTTCATTTATCCCATTAATACTGCCACTGCACTTAAGGGCTGTAATAGTGCTCGCGCGCATCAATGATAATTGCAGCGTATGACCCTGCAGTTGCTATACTTCAGGCGCGCGCGCACTGTTGTGGAGTGTCGGTGCGGCAGATCTGGTAAAATACAAGAAATTTGTATTTTCGCGCTGCGAGCCAATCACAGCACGGCCTGACGCTGTGATGTCAGAGCCACGCACGCCACGTGCACCCCGTATATAACAAGCCTAAGTCACATTTGTTCTAAAAGGTACTGCACCTTTTTTTTTTTTTTAAGTGATTCAAGTTTTCATAGATTTTGTCTGGGGTACAAAAAAAAAAGTGTGGGTGATACTAGAAAGTGCAGTTTTAACTTCCTATGTGTCAGGTATCACAGATACATGAGAAGAATCAATTGGCTATATACTTCAATCTACTTTCTTCCTGATAATACCCACTAACACCCATGCAAGCTAATGAATAATGAACTGAACTGATGGATTTCGCTACTCAAATCCATTTGGTACAGTAGCTCATTGTCCCAATGTGAAGGTCTATACCAGGGCTCTTTGATGTGACCCTTGGACTCTCCGCTGACCAAGCAACTTGTATGAAATAAGCAGAAGGGCAGCTTTTTTTCAATAAAACCCCCTGGTAAGTTGTTGTTATTATTAATTAATATATATATATATATATATAATATAGTACAGATGTTATACATGTTTGCAAAATGCTAAAATAATTGTACTTCTAAATGATTTCTGATCTGGCCCTTTTGGAGAAGTGGTTGAGAAACCCTGGTGAGTGCTCGCTCATACCTTCACACGGTCTGTGCTTGTATGTGTTGCCATGCAGTGTCCCTTGCTCCTCCAGGCACCAATGACCTGTGCCCCTGCAGGCTGCCTGTGTGAGGGGGGGGGGGATGGGTGAGTTCTTTCCTCATTACTTGCAAGACCCTTCACTGCACCGCCACCCCCTCCTCCGCTATGTCTGGATTCAACTGGTCTGCAAACAATAAAGCTGCCTAACCTCCCCGTGCATACAACCCTACTCCTGGAGCTTGCAGTGGTGGAAGAAAACTAGCATGCAGCTCCCAAAACAGGACACCCCATTAGTAGGAAATCTGCACCTGTGGGAGCACTTTGGAGCAGTGCGCAGCTGCCAGCGCCCTGCTCCAAAACTACAAGAAGCGATCAGCTGCACTCTTGCTTCTGGATAGCACCTTCCAAACGAGCTTCCTGCACCGCTGGGGAGAGGCTGCGACATGTTTGCGGTGGAGTGTGTGCACGATGCGGATGATTTCTGCAGCGTGTGTCCCGCAAGCAGCGAGGATCCCCTGCAGCCGGGACCGTACTCTGGGGCAGGGGACCCGGCTCCAGCCACAGAGAGCCCCGGCCTGCTCCCTGATGATCCCCTGAACTTCTTGCCCTCTCTAAAGTCTTATTCCTGGTCCATTGACTGCAGTCAGCTACCCCATTATTTTGTTGGTATGTGTTATGCCCCATGCTTGCTAAAAAAAAAGTTATAATTGATCTGGCTGATCTGCCTTAAAGTTGTATGCGCTCTTTATTTGTGGGAACAGTAAATAGTTTATGCGAGATGATTGGTATCCATTGTTGCCCTTTTTAATTTAATCCCATTTGCTGGCAGAAGTATCTGCAATTGGGTAAAGGTACCAAAAACCCGGAGGGGTTCCTATCATTTTGTTTGTGTTGTGCCCCACTTTTAAGATGACTGTCATGTTGATTTGGTGTGCCTCAAATACAGCTCGCATGTTTACCAAGACAGGAATCCTAAACCTGTGAGCATCTGACTTAATTACAGAAAGATAAATACAGTATGTATGATATTTGAAACAGTAGAGGAATTAACATAGTGGGTGGTGAGTGGAAAAAGTTGAATTTAAGGCCGGTAACTATCCAATAGTTATACTAAGGGTGGGGGGGAGGGGGGTTGTTTAAAAATAAGTGTAAGTAAATTGTTGCATTATGCATTATTTTTTTTGAAGTGGTATTCTGGGTTGGTAATTTTTGAAAAATGTAAAAAAATATAAGTGGTCTGGATTTGGTAGGGTAAAAAATAAACCTCCACAGTGCTACCCTCTCTCAGGGCAATAACTTAACAAATGCTTGTTAACAAAGAGGCAATCCATGTGGCACTTCATTCATTTTTTTTATTATTATTGAAAACTAATTAACCAAACTGCTGATCAGATCTCCTTGGCTCAATCAGCAAAGAGCCTGCTTCCCAGGGTTCACTAAATGGCTGCCTTTCAGTTTCAATCAATCCTTCAGTCCGTGTAAGGCTGAGTCCCCGCTAGCGTTGAGCGCGCTCAGCGGGCGGCGCTTGCTGCGGTTACTTGCATATATAGATATGTAAGTCCCCGCTCACGCGGGTACACATGCCAACTCTCACTCGGTGCTTTATGTAAACAATAAAAAGTGACTTTCTAGTGCGCTCAACTACCCGCAATTCCCCCCCCCGCGTGCGTCAATGCCAGGACACCCGGTGCTAATGCTTGGAGTGCTCTCCAAGCATGAGCGTGCTCAGCGCCAGCGGGGACTCCGCCTAAGGCCTCAGGCATGGTCAGCGCTTATTCACTGAGCTGTGCTGCTGCTCGGCACTGAGCCCCTGCAGCCGCAATGAGAGCGGCTTTAGCAGGGGCTCGCGCACGTGTCCGCACGCTTGGGGAAGCGTGTGTCTGATGGAGTTTTGAAATTTGGCGCTCGCCGGAGCGCAGGGCTGGTCACGAGGGCGAACCAGCTCCATGACGTCACTGGCCAGCCCACGGACGGCGCGCTGTGTAAGGCCAGGGAAAGCACTGTTTTGTGCACTATGTCCCAGGCCTAAGGCCTTGCTCAGGCAGGGTGCTACATCAGAGCGCGTGCGTGCCTCCGCCGCACGCTCCTGCAACCCAGCGATCTGCGCTCAAACTGCAGGTGCTGGGTCGGGGCGCAATGAACATGTTCAGAGCTGGTTCACCTTTATTGGCTGAACCAGGTCACGTGACGCGACTGCTGCCCCAAATTTCAATTTGGGTTGTGACGGTAAAATGTAGCAGCGTCAACACTGTAGTTTGCCGCCAGAAGCAGTTTCTAGTGTGACAACTGTCATCCACGAAAATGAAAGTGACGATAGTGCGTGCACGTCGCAATGCGGCCTGTCTGAGCGAGGCCGAAGACTGCGTGGAGGAGTGCGTGCGACGTCACCCGCATTTAGCGGGAGCGTTTTCTGGCCAGGTTAGATGTGATGGGGACATGGGTGTGACGTCACTGAGCTGGTTCTCCCTCATTGGGCGAACAGCACACGACCTTGCCGTCGCGCTGTGGAATCAAATGTAACTGATTCCTTGCGCGGCACATGGCTGCGATCATTGCCTTAAGTCATTGTGATCGCGCCACGCACGCCTCCGCGCGTTCTTAGGGAGCATGGACGCAGCCCAACTCAGAAACTACAATGTGTTCTTGTATTACTAAGGTAACATTATCTATTGTTAGTTTGATGCTCAAACTGCTGGGAACACTGACAACAAATGATCACAACCAGGAAAGTGTTACAAAGATCTTGCACTGCTGGAAAGTGTGCTACAACTTGCTATACAAATCAAAGGATGCTCATTATATGAAAAACTCTTTTTAAACATGACATTGAGTTGGATTTATAAAAAGTAGTATTATCTAATACTGACTAACTGATTTTATATATAAAAAAAAATAATCACGTAGGATATTGCATCAATTGCTTCTTTAAGTCGGGTTTATAAAGTCATGTGACCTAAACCAGGAATGGATTTTATGTTCCCTGAGTTAACATGGTATCCTCAAAGCTAATTGTATGCAAAAACGACATCTCGTTAGCATTGATTTAACGCCAACGTACTGCTACAAGAACATGACATTATTTTCCAATTGCATCCAGTTAAGTATGTCTTGGTTTTACTCCTGTCCTATCCAGACCCCGAAATAGGTGTTAAAGCTTTTGCCTGCCCCATGACACGGCTATCACATCCATGAGGTCTGGCATCCCAGGGGCCCCATAACGTGATACTTATGTCATGGACTTTTTGTTTTTTAGGGGAGATCTCACCAGAAGATATAAGGAAGGGGAGACTATCTTTTGCATGTTCTGTGACTTTGCAATCATGTGATCACTACCACTTCCCACCCACCCCCTGAACCATAATGGAATCGGCCATAAGACTGAGCCATATTCCAACCTGAGATACTCTGTCCCACAGTGAGCAGCCACATTACCATCTTGTTTAAAGATTGTCCTTCCCTCTAGATCAGGGGTGGCCAACTCCAGTCCACACCTGAGTCACCTGCGCTGAAGCAGAGAGATCCTGAAAACTTGACCTGTTGGTGGTACTTAAAGCTGCAGTTCAGTCTTTTTTTTTTTTTTTTTACTTCAATAGTTTCATGTGGGCAATCTCTAATTACCTAAAGAACTGTATAGCTGCAGGTCAATTCGTTCTCCATGTATTGATCGGTGAAATTTGGTGACATAATTAGTGAAGGGATCTGTTTTTCTTCTGCTTCTGTCTCTCAGTGGAAGCTCATGAATATTCATGAGCACTCCTGCACTGACATGTGCTAGAGGGAGGGCAGGGCTGACAAAGGGGTGTGCCAGGGCTTGTGACAGGACATGAAGGGGCAGTGCCTTAGCAAATGGCTGTTAAAATAGAATACAAGAAAATTGGTCTTTCAAAGTTGTTTTTTTAAAAACAGAAAATGCTAAAAGTATTTTCTTACTACAGAACTGATTGTTTAAAAAAAACACATGCAGGATATTGACTGAACTGCAGCTTTAAAGATTTGAGTTGGGCACCCCTACACAAGATTTGTAAGCTCTCACGAGCAAGGCCCTCTTTATATCTGTATCTGTGCGTATCTGTCAGCTGTTTATGTAACATACATCACTGGTGCTTTATAAATAAACAACAATAACTGGGGAGTTGCACCCACCCAGAACCTGTAAACGTTCTATTACGATGTGTTGCTGGGAGTAACACCAAATCCATGCTTAAAATGAAAACACTTTAGTGACAAGACACCCATTTTCACTGATTTTTATCAGTTTTTGCGGATTTTGTGGCAACAAAACGGTTAACAGGCTATATGGTGGATATCAGACGTGGTCTGTCTCTTAAGTGCAAGTGATTGTGGGACACAAGACACGGTGGTGAGTGACAGGCGCTGCCTTCTACAGCCGGCCGTTGAGTTTGTCACATGGCTGACAGGGTCGTGTTCCCAGACCCGGCATCCCTGAAGAAGTCAATATTATTGTTGTCAACCCACAGCTGTATTCATAAGAAGCAAATGAATAGGAAAGTGTCTCAACTGTGGTGTACGGCCTCGCTCACCGGCTGCTGCTACGTGTGCCTGCACCGCGCACTCCTGCAGCCCAGCGATCTGTGCTCAAACTGCTGGAGTTGGGTCGCGGCATTTGGGGACGTGGCGGGGGGGTGTAACTAATACGTCACAGAGATGGTTCGCCTTTATTGGCTGAACCAGCTCACGTGACGCGACTGAAGCCCCAAATTTCAATTTGGGTTGTGGCGGCAAAATGTTGCAGCGTCAACGCTGTAGTTTGCCGCCACAAGCAGTTTCTAGTGTGACAACTGTCATCCACTAGACTCAAAGAGCGACGATCGTGCGTGCGCACGTCGCAACGCAGCCTGTCTGAGCGAGGCCTAAGGGCTAGTGGGGAAAAAAACAGTTAAGGTGGTTGATAAGGGGGAAAACTGAACCAGCCGCCATGTGCATATCTTGCAACTTTGGGCTGAACGTTTGCATGACAGGTCTTCAAGGTTTAAAACGCCACAACTATTGACGGCTACAAAAGAAATCAATCCTTGGGGATGGTCTTGGGCTGTCGGCCCTGGATTTCCCCGGGGGGGGGGGGGGGGCGGCCAGCAGGTTGCCGCTGGGCCTCGGCTCTCCCACACTGATGCGGGCCTCTTTCCTGCCGGTGGTACAATTTTCAAAGGACCTGAACTGCAGGGAAACTTTAGGGTTGCCTGGGGAGCCCCAAGGGCTCCTACTAAGCCCTGTGGAGAAACACTGGCTTGGCGTTGTTATTGTCCTCACATACAGATAATAAACTGTTAGTCTAGATGTGACTTTAATGTTAACGCCACGTTGAGTGCGTTAACTGAGGTTTGTGTATCTGGTCCTCTGTATTTCCCACCTCTCTGATCTAAGTACCATTTAGCATCACTGATTACATTGCTTCATGTATGTATTAATCAGTGCTCATGAAACCTATATGTTCACATGCTGTCTCAGGTGACCATGGAGGGAGAATCTCTATCTGTATTTTAGGGCATTATGGCCCAGATCCACAAGTGTGAAGCGTTAGCTTTCTTTTACTCCTAATTGTATGGATGGAAATAAGGTCATGTTAGCCTGTTATGGATCTGGGCCTACGGATACTGTACGGTGTATACAATATGCAGTCCAATCTATGAACAAAGGGAGCTACTGTAATAGTATTTGTCTAATGGGTTAATTCTCAGTGATTGCATTTGTTAAATTATAATATTTTTAAATTCAGTACCATAAGAAATATCAACATGTTTAAATGTTGTTATTGTTCTTATGAGATGTTTTATGGTCTTTTAATGTTGTCCTAAACGCTCTTTTGGAAACTCATTTTAATTTTGCGAAGTCTATTCCTAGTTCGTTTTTTTTGGTTTTTTTCCCACACCCTCTCTTTCTCCCCCTCCCCCCCCTTCCTTTCTCTTGGGAGGTACAATGCCATGATTTGTCAAACCGCTAACTGTTGATGACCATGGTGAAGTTGGAAAGTTTATTTTCCCAAAGACAACCATACACTTTTTTTTCCCTAGGACACAACGAACTCCGATTTTCACTTTAATGCTGATTTTTATATTTTAATGAAGCTATTTACAAAGTATTATCACCCAATCCTTTCTAATTAAAGACATATGTATAATTTTTTTTTTTTTTCAGGTGAAAATCAAACAAAAAATATTGAAAAGAAAGAGAAGAAAATGGTTACCCGAAAACCCCCTGGCACCATTGTATACACCGTAAGTAACATGCTCAAGCTACTTTTCTCAGTTGGCAATCATTTAAAATCATTGATTTTATCACCGTAAACCTTCCTTTTTTTAAAAAAAATGGATCCCCTTTAAATCAGCAGGCTGTACCAGAGTGCCATTTTTTAATTTAGTATTTTATTTATTTTATTCATTATTATTTATTTTTTGTAACTTGGTGTTTGAGTTTGCACATATTAAACATATAACAATCTCACTTTTCCGAAATCAACAAATGTCAAATAATCACAACACATCAAAATTCCCGAAGGTTGGGTAGAAAGGGGGGGGGGGGGAGGTGTGGTGATGGGGGTCGGAGCTTCTCTTTTTATCTCTTTTTGGTACGGGTCATCCATCTTTTGTCAACTCCTTGTATCCTTCCAGTGCCTTAGCTCCTGTGCATTCTCAGTCTCCTGTTTCCGTCACTAGGATCGCATTTTACTCAATCTTCAATGTCTCAAACTGTGATTCCCTTAGTCAAAGGAGAACGCATTGATTTCAATCAAAGCAGAACTGTGGCACCGTTCACACCTGGGATATCTGTTTGAGCCAGCCACAGTAGCCAAACTTTTTGGAATTTAGCGCCAGTGTCATTAACTAAACGGGTTAATTTTTCCATCTGGCAGACGAACCAAAAATCTATTTCGATTGTAGTAATAGATGGAATTTAAAATTTCTTCCATAATGCTGTGGTCTCGCATCTATCTCATTGCTGTTGCAAAATGGGGCAACTAATTTATTATCGACCCTGGCTAATCCCTGAGCTGGTCTGTTCAGCAGGAAAAGCCACGTGTCCATGGGAATGGTGAGGCCCAAGATCATCTGTAGCCAATCTCTAATCTGCTCCCACAGGGGCACAACCTGAGGGCAAGACCACGGCATATGTAGCAGATCCGCTCTTTCTCCACATTTTTTTTTAGGGCACAATAGTGGATAACCCGGAATCAATTTTGATCATTTTAGTGGGGTGAGGTACCATCTCATTAACATTTTTATATGGGTTCTCCTTTAACGTCGTGCAAATCTAACACTTTGCCACCGCCAAAAAAATCTCATCCCATTGTTCCTTGTCTAATACCTCTCCCAAGTCTGACTCCCATTGGGACATATACTGCAGCTTTTGGGAATATTCCGAGCCTGAACAGGTCACTTAGTTGTACATTTGAGAGGTTCGTCCCCTAGTCTGTTTACAAAATACAGAGCTTTTCGAAATTTCTCCATGCGTGACGGGGCAAAGATTTGTTGTAGAATGCCCTAATCTGTAGGCATCTAAACAAAATTCTGAATTGAGGATTGTAAGAGATGTGCAGAAGTATTTAATGGAGACTGATTAGGGTGAAATTGAATCCTTGCTTTATTGTGACTGTTCCTTTTAACAAGGCACAACATACAAAAAGCAACAAAATAAAGGCCTACTCCACTTTGGAGAATAACTAAACCTTTACTCCCGCCTTTTCTAACTGGGTGGGTAGCTAAGCTGTATGTATGTATGTCCAACAAAGTCTTTTATCTGTTACTGTTGTTGTAGCTGTAGGGGACGGCCCCTATGTTCTCTTGGGTTGACATCCTTGTGTGCTGTGGCACTCTGTGTCAAGGTATAGAGGTCTTGTCCCCTTGTCTTGCTGTCAGCATACAGTCCTGTGTGCATCAAGACATATTTTCCTCAGGTCAGCCCAGTTGTGGGCTAAGGAAATATCTGGTCTGTCCTGTTTCTCACATCAGGCTTTTTGTAAGAGTCCTAATCATCTAGGTGGTCTGGTTGATTTCCTGTGTGCAATTAACCAGCACACTACTGGATTTAGAGACAGTTTCTCTCAAACAGTGATAAGTCCCTGTTACAGGGATGTCTTTTTGTCTGGTTTTTAATTTGTTCAAATGTTTTCATATTGATTCTACCCTCCAGATCTTTCAGTCTTAAAAACCTTTTTTGTTTCCAAATCGAAAATCCTTACTATTCCGACCCGGAGCAAAGTCAGGGTTGTCCCAATAAGGGGGTCATTAAAGAGTATTTGGAAGTCAGTGAGCACCCTAATTTTGAAGCCTCCCAAACTGCTAATGAGCTTGTTCTCGCATGGACTTTTGGGTCCTTTTGGGTAACCAAATTTAGGTCCCGAAGCTCAAGAGGGACACACACATGCCACTGTGCAATTTCCCATAATTGGGCCGCTTTGTAGTATGATCAGCAAGGTACCACTAGTCTCCCTGCTAATGCTCGTCTCTGCAGGATCTTTCTCTTCACTCTTGGTCTATTATAATTCCAAATGAACTTTATTAGGGATTGCATTGAAAGTATATCTTTCCCCACCCCCAGTACTGTAAGAGTTTGGAATAGGTATAGGATGCGGGGAAGTAAGTTAATTTTAATACAATAGATCTTGCCTATCCACGAGATATATTTGGACCAGGTTTGAATGTCTCTTCTCGGGGTTCGGTGTAATTTGGGATAGTTTTCTCTTTAAAGGGTTTAATAATTATTCGTTATCTGAATTCCGAAGTATTTAAGGGCACAGGGCTGCCATATTAAAGTTGAAATTTATATCTCAATTTTTCTATTTCCTTGGGTAGATTTATATTTAGAGCTTCAGATTTTGATTGATTATTTTTGAACCCAGATATCTTATTGAATTTCCCCAGAAGACTGAACAAGTTGGGCAGAGAGGTGAGGGGGTCTTGATAACTTCAAAATGATATCATCCGCATATAAAGCCACCGTATGTTCTTGGCCGTTAATTTGGATTCCTGTTCTGTCTGAATTCTTCTGAATTTGGGCTGCTAGTGGCTCCATGATTAATGCAAATAGCAAGGGTGAGAGTGGGCAGCCCTGTTTTGTGCCACTCTTAATTTGGATAATATCGGATGGAAATCCCTGATGTTACTCTTGCCGCTGGTTTGGCATACAGTGCTCGATTTTGCTTTTAATAGTCTACCCCCAAAACCAAATGCTCCAAGCATAGCATTAAGATATGGCCAATCAATCCTGTCAAAAGCTTTTTCGGCGTCCACACTCCACACCATTACTTGGCTTTTTTGTATTAGCTATCTCAATCAGATCAATGATTTCATCTGGTATTGTCTCCCGCCTGCCTACCCTTAATAAATTCCACTTGGTCAGGGTGGATAAGTCTAGGCAGAATATGGCTTAGTCCAGGGGTGTGCAAAGTGGTTTTTTTTCTGTGCCGTCCCAGTGCTCGCGCCCCGCAGCATCATTTGACGTGCGTTACCATGATGACGCATCACATGACCCCCGCCACATTATGACGTGACCAGAAGCCGGCTTAATCCCAGTAAGTTGAGGTTGCAGAGGCCTCGCACGGTCCCCCAGCATAGCATTTAATGTTAATGCCTCAGGGAAGAGCGTGGGCCCTCTGCAACCACCACGCCCCCCCAAAAAAATCCTGTGCACCCCTGGCTTGGTCTATTAGCCAGCATTTTAGAGTAGATTTTGATATCTGCGTTTATCAACGAGATTGGTCTATATAGCTTTTGCATCGGTTGGATCCTTATCTTGTTTGTAAATTAATGAAATAGACGCTTGAAGCATCCACTTTGGGAATGAAGCCCCCGCCAGCACTGCATTGAACATGTGTAGAAGGCTAGCAAATCTATAAAAAAAAAAAAATATTGTATAAATTAGAAACTTAATCGGTGCCTGGTGCATTGGATGGTTTCAGTTCCTTAATTGTGTTAATTCTTCTAAAGTGAAATCTTGTTGTTGCCCTTTCCTCTCTTCTCATTCCTCTCTGCTTAATCTAGCAAGATCCGAGTCTGACAGTCTTTCAGAGCCTGACTCCCATTTACATAATGGATGACCATCTCTCCATTTATATAGATTTTCATAGTACTTCTTAAACTCCTCTACTATCAATTTAGGGTTGGATGTCCTATTACTTGATTTTAACCGAATTGCCTGTATATTATAATTTGCCTGTTTGTTTTTAATGCTATTAGCTAAAGGGGTATCTGGCTTGTTCGCTTTTTCCAAAAAAATCTTCTTGGACCAACTCATGAAATTCTCAGCCTAGGAGGTCGAGTATATTTATCTTTATTTTGACATTGTTCAACTCTTTTAAGGTGTCATGTCTATTGTTTCCTTTATGTTGGGCAGAGAGCTCTTTAAATGTTGCTTGGCGTTTCTGTAATTTCGCCTCTTTCTCTTTTCCGCCCTGCCGCAATACTGGTAAGGGTGCCTCTGAGTGTGGCCTTATGGGCTTCCTATAGGGTGATGTGGGAGTCCACACTACCTAGATTTGCTCTGAAAAAGTGGTCGATCTCTGTATTAACCTTCTGAAACACCTCAGGGATTTTTATAATTGATTCATTTAGTTTCCAGTTTGCTCCTGCTCTGTCTAGGTTAATTTGGGCGCACCGTAATTCTATTGGTGCGTCATCAGACCATGAAATATCATGGGTCCTCGTAGATGAGATCTTTGGGACCAGTCTCTTAAAATGTATAGCCTTTTTATGTGGGGTATAGTTCCCTCCAGATGTCAGTCAGTTGATTTTCCCGTAACCCTTTGTATGTCCGTGCCTCTTTTTCTGTTGCTCCTAACTGTCTTTGATTTTATCTTGATCAGGGGCTAGGACTTTGTTGAAATCACAGCTAGGATTGTATAGCCTTTGGCTACCTTGTTTAATGTATTGAAAAATGATGCGAAGAATAACAGGTCATACTTGTGTAGCTGTGTCCTCCTGCTCTCCCCCCCCCCCTCCGATGCAGGGAAAAGGGAGGCTAATGCGTCTGCGGGCGGCGTGTCGGGAGCTCCGGAGTGGCTGCATGCGGCAGGAGGAGAGTCTGGCAATAGGGAGCTCCGGGGCAGTACCAGGTGGAGGGCGCTGCCATATTTAATTGCCACGCATGCGCAGCCGAGTCGAGACCCCGGCGGCCATTACTGAGTATTGCGCTTGCGCATTGAGTAGCGGCAGCCATGTTAGATATTACTCCACATGGGGAACTACATTTCAGCTCTGGGGACCTGTTCCCTGAGATACAGACATCCCAAAGGGGGTGCCGATATTTATTTATTTTATAAAATATTTTACCAGGAAGTAATACATTGAGAGTTACCTCTCGTTTTCAAGTATGTCCTGGGCATAGAGTTGAGACAAATATATGTCAGCAAAGTTTACAGCTGCTGTGTCACGTGGGCCAAATCTGATGTCACAGCTTCCTATTGGCCCGCAGGACACATGAGCTTTGAAACTCTGCCAATATGTGTTCCCTGGGGGGGCAGGGGTGGTGTGGGGAAAGGAGGAAAGAAAAGTAATTAAAGAGGATTAGTAAACTGTATTAAGTAATTTAGCCTTAAGATGAGAACAACACATTTTGAAGCACATTTGGCATTGAAAATGGATTTAACTTTTTTGAAGCTTTCAAGGAATATTTTTTTTTTTTAGTTTTTGTTTTGGTTTTTTTTTAAACGAACTTTGGCAAATTTTAGTACCATCACAAAAAATTGCCTTTTGCACACTTAACCCCTCCAATGCCGGAAGGACCAGCATGGCAAAGCCCACTACCACAAAAGGGTTCAAAACCCTATTCTTAGCTAGCACTAAAGTACCGACTCATCTCGGGGCTTCTCTTGGGTTGTTTTTGTGGCTATTTCCATAGAAAGGTGGTGGGGAAGTACTTGGGCGAGGGAAGGGCTGATTTAGGAAGGGAGGAAGCCAAAAATAGAGTGGCTGCCCTTCCAGAAATAACAAAGATGGGACACTGTTTTATTTTTGCCTTTTCCCTTTTTTTTTTTTTATACAAACGGCAAATACAGGAAGGTACTTGTTGCACTGTTTTTAGCTGCCACTTTATTTTACATTCCACTTGGTGGATGTGTTTAATTAAACCTAGCAGCAAATGAAAAAGTAATGACACCATTTTCCATGCAATAGGCTTTTTCTTGGTAAAGATGTTGGCCCATGTTTACTAAGTAGTGTCGGAACACTTATGGCTCACTCACTTTAATGGGCTGTAAGTCATCTTCCGATGCTTTAAGGCAGCGGTGCGCAAAGTGCGGGGCAGGAGATTTTTCAGGGGTGTGGGGGGGGGGGCGGGGCCTTTGCAGGGGCCCCGCACTCTTCCCCGAGGCATTAAAATTAATGCTGGGGGATCGCGTGAGGCCTGTGCAACGCTATTACTTTCCTTGACTCTGCCGGCGTCACTCGTGTCCATGGCAATGCGGCGTCAAATGACGACGACGTGGTGTCATGCCGATGCGGGTGACGTCACGAACCCGTGGCGTCATTTGACGCAGCATCAAGGTAAGTTAGGGGGCGTGTGCACAAGTGTGCAGTTTTTAAGGTGTCGTTTTTTTTTTTTTTTATGTTCGCACCGCTTAGTAAACATGGCCCTTAATCATTCTGAAAGTGAAAATTGCCCAATTTTTAAAATGAATCCATTTCCTTTCATTGTGCTCTGTGCAAAAAAAAATAAAAAATAAAAAAAAAACATTCCTGTCGGGTAAGTTTGCCCCGCAGTTAGCTGCTAGACTAATGATGGCAACATCTTTCTTTTACACAAGAAAACAGCAGTAGATTGACCGTTTGCCTACGGACACATGCATCTGGCCCGATCAGGAAGAGATTGTGTAATGATTAGAAAAGCCCTCTCTTCTGCATTGGTTCACAAGGCTACATTGCACAAACTATTTTAGAATACTCCGTTCTGACAATCATAAGCAGACCCGGAGGAGAAAGGAAAGCCTTTTTATTTTGAATATGCTAGCAAATAAAAATGTTGCTTTAAAGCAGCAGTCTGTGCTGATCGCCATCATTTTTTTTTTACTTGCGTTAAGATATCTTTTGTGGCCATTGCTAGGAGCGTTTGACATATTAAGTGTCTGGGAAGTTCAAATGAAGGTCTCCCTTTTGATTCATTCAAGTTACAATGTTCCCAAACTAGAAATTATTTTTCAAAAAGCAATATTTTTTTTTCAATTAGAAAAAACATTAAAAGGGAAAAAAAAAAAAAACAGCACATCCTCATGGGGGAAGATACAAACATTATATGTTAACTTCCAATAGGCTTCAGGGAGGGATTGTTGCATGAATCTTTCTAAGGCTGAGTTCAGACAGGCTGCTACACTACCGCGCGTCTGCGTCTGTGCGCCTCTGCTGAGCGATGTGTGCTTATCCCCAACAGACAGAATGATGCGATTGGAGGCGGGACCACGTCAGCCATTTAAAAAAAAGAAACTGTGTGTGTGTGTGTTTGATTGGCTGGCGAAGTACACATGACGTGGCTGCCGCTTCAAATTACACCTTCAAGTGCAGCGGCTATAACTGAAGACAACACTGTGCTTCGTCACCAAAGCGGAAGAGTGGCGAACGTGCGCGCATCGCAGCCTGTCTGATCGCAGCCTAAGGAATAGGTTTACACGGTCACTGTTTATATGGGACTTCATCTTTCCGCTACTGCGCTTGCCAGTACCATTAGTTAACTTTGGCCCTGGGAGGGACGGGCCGTAAAAATATATCCCTGATATTAGTTCACTTTAAATTTTAGGCAGATTTTAATAAACTGAGGACTAATCTACACGGAATAAATTGGAATGATATTTTTGCAGGGGCAAATCTGTAAGGCTGAGTCCCCGCTGGCGCTGAGCGCGCTTGGCGAGCTTACCTTGGTCAATTTGGATAGTCATCCACACTCACGCTGTGCGCGCGCGCTCATGCGCAGGCACAGTCGCTGACCCACGCTCGGCGCTTAGATAAAACAAAAAAACGACTTTCGAGCATGCTCAGCTTGCCTGCAACGCCCCCACCCACGCGCGCTTGCGATAGGACAGCCGAGCGCTCGTGCTTGGAGAGCAAGCATGAGCGCGGTCAGCGCCAGTGGCCGCAGCCTTAGATAAATGGGCTGTCTTTTAAACATTGTTGGAAAAACACACTTATCTGTGTACTTGGGTAATAAGTATAACAGAAATGTCAAAACCAATGTAGCTAAATAAACAGGTAGGGAGGAAATGGACAAGAAGAGGAAGGCGTTTAGATTCTTTAAGTCAGAAGGGACAGAGACATCGTATCAGAATTATAAGGAATGTAACAAACATTGCAAAAGGTCAATCAAATGAGCAAAAATGGATAATAAAAGAGGATTGCAATAGAAAGTAAGATAAACCCTAAAAAGTACTTGAAATACCTTTTTAATAACAAAAAATAGAAAAGAAAATATAGGACCCTTTCAGTGTGAGATGGGCAGGCAAATTATTGGAGAGAATGAAAAAGCAGAGGTATTAATCAAATCCTTTGCCTCTGTTACCAGGTAATAATCCATTGCAATAGTATTGTCGCAGGAGGAAGCCACAACCTCCATATTAACGAACAATTTGTTAACTAAAGCTGTGCTTATAGTGCCCGCGACGTCGCTCCAAAACAATGGACTCCGTCGCGAGCGCTTGTAAGCGCGACGGAGCGACCAAACATTTGCAAGCAGGGAAAATTTGATTTTTCAGAGACTGTCGCCACATGTGACTGTCTCTGAACCTATCAATGACCCTGTTGCTGAAAGTTAAATGATAACTTTCGCGGGAGCAACTGGTGACGTCGCCGTCGCCAGCACTATAAGCGCGGCCTTAAAAAGAAGTTTATAGGCGGCTTGATAAAATTAAAGTAAATAAGGCACCTGGCCCTGATGGTATAGATCCAAAAGGTTCTTAAGGAGTTAAGTTCAGTAATAGCCAAACCATAACATTTAATATTCATGGACTCCATTTCCACAGGCTCCGTACCACAAGATTAGCATAAAGCAGACGTGGTGAATATATTTTAAAAGGGAGCTAGATCACAACCGGGAAATGACAGACCTGTAAGCCTGACATCAATAGTGGTTAAACTACTTGAAGGTTTAATACAGGATAATATTCAGGAATACCTAATGGAAAACAAAATGATTAGTAATGGTCAGCATGGATGTATGAAGGATAGGTCATTCCAAACTAACCTTATTAGTTTCTTTTGAGATGCCAAGTAGGAATTTAGACCATGGTAATGCAGTTGATGTGGTCTACTTAGATTTTGCAAAGGCTTTTGATACGGTTCCACATGAGGTTAGTGTACAAAATAAACAGTTAAAAATATTTGCACCTGGAAAACTTGTTGAAGAATAGACAATAGAGGGTTGTAATAAATGGACAATTTTCAGGTTGGGCTAAAGTTGTGAGGGGAGTACCTCAAGGATTGGTACTGGGACCCTTGCTTTTTAACTTGTTTGTTTATGACCTTGGTGTTGTCAGAGAGCGAGCAAAGTCTCCATCTTTGCTGATGACACTAAATTGTGTAAGGTAATAGAATCAGAGCAGGATGTAATTTATCTCCAGAAGGACTTGGAGAGACTGGAAACTTGGGCACGTAAATGGCAAATGAGGTTTAATACAGATAAATGTAAGGTTATGAATTTGGGGGGAAAAAGAATAAACTGGCAATTTACAAATTTCAATGGGGATAAATTAGGAGTGCTTGTAGACACATTTGCGCTTGGCAATAGTGCCAAAAGTCATGCAGTGCACATGCCAACAAGATCTTTTCTTGCATTAAACGGGCAATGGGTGGAGGGGAAGTAAACATAATTATGCCCCTTTTTATAAAGCATTAGTAAGACCACACCTTGAATATTGACTTCATTTTTGGGCACCACTCCTTGGAAAAGACATTATGGAACTAGCGCGTACAAAGAGCCACCAAATTAATAAAGGTGATGGATAATCTGACTTTGAAAAGAGGTGTCTAAGAGATATAACTATATACAAATATATTCAGGGACTTTCAAAATAACTATTCATCTCAAGGACAGTACAAATGAAACAGGGTCAACTCTTAAGGTTGGAGGAAAGGAGATTTCACCAGCAACAAAGGAAAGGGTTCTTTACATTAAGGGCAGTTAAAATGTGGAATTCATTACCCATGGAGACTGTGATGGCAGATACAATAGATTTGTTCAAAAAAAAGTTGGACATCTTTTTAGACATGAAACCTATACAGGGATATACCAAATAAGTAAACATTGGGAGGATGTTGGTCCAGGGAGAAATCTGATTTGCCAATATTTGGAGTCAAGAAAAAAATTATTTTCCCCCTTATGAGATAACATTGGATGATGTCACTGGGGGGTTTGTTTGCCTTCCTCTGGATCAATAAACTGTAAGTACAAATATAGGATAAAGTATCTGTCATTTAAATTTAGCATAGGTTGAACTTGATGGACGTATGTCTTTTTTTCAACCTCAACTACTATGTACCTTACATATGTAATTTCAGTCCTACAGGGGGCAGCAGCTCTACATGTACAGTACACATTTACATGTTCTGAGGGTACGGAACATAACGATGCGTAGTTTGCTTTATTGTAAAATGTGTTTCTGTATTTGGCCACATTTGCCATTAGTCACAGTGGATTTAATTGTAGGGGTTGTGCAGATATGTATTGTCCTGGAACAGGATTGTTAATTTCTGTTCCCCCCCCCCTTTGCAGCTCTGCCTGCTAGCCCTTTATATTTCAGTTGCATGTTTTCCCTGCTCTGAAAACAGTCTGTGTAATTGATGCATTTTGTTACATATTCCTTCTCCACACAGCCTGTAGCTGGTTGCCCTGACAACCTATCAATTCTCCTAGCTAAGATTGGGTTATTCCACCCCCGCCCTCCCCCCCGTCCTTGCTGACAAGTTGGTTTGGTCCTGAGACTATTCCTGTCTCCCAGGAACCCCTCACTTCCTTTTCCATCCTAAGCAGGCTGAGTGAGTACCTCTTAAGCTTCTACCACCTGGCAAGGCCATTCTGTTTTTACCTTCCTCTAACTACAAAGCACCTTCACCCTAGAGAAGCACTCTCACCACACAATACCATCTACAAGTGCCTTTATATGTCTGATGCTCTCCCAATAAAGTTAAGAAAATATAACAGGACTTGGTGTGCTTTCAAAAGGGTACGATTTAAGCTATCTGGCCTCATCCACATCCTACATGTGGCCCTGGTTCCAGAATATGTACATACCATAGTGATCTGAAGTGCATGGCCAATACGAAAATATAAGGAAACGCAAAGTGGATACTTCTACACTGTGTGATATTTGAGCTGGATCATGCTGTGTGAGCAAATTTCCTTCTGCTGCGAGACTTCTGATATGTATAAGCAAACATATCATAGATTTATGATACACTGGCAGACAATTAAAAAAAATGGATGACCCTATTTTAAACAAATTTCATAATAATCAAATGTATTGGGGCGGGTAAGGGCTGTTTCTTAATCCATATTTTTGAGGGTGTTGTTTTTTTTTTTTTTTTTTTTTTTTAGGCAAATTATGTTGCTATCATTGGTAAAAGTTTCAGATACAATTAAAATCACATGGACATACACAAAATGGACAATTTTTTATTTTTACACAACATGCAAAGTGAAAATGATATTTTTCACCAAAGAGGATTTGAATCCACATAAAGAAGCTAATTATAGATGCACCCATTTTTATTGTTCCTGCTACATGTTGTGCTGTGTTCCTGCTACATGTTATTTGGGAGAGCAGGGGTACATTGAGCTTTAAAAAGAAAACGAAAATAGTTTTTTTTTTTTTTTTCCTTCAACTGCCCCCCCTACTATGTGGGGACCCTTTAAACAAACCTGTTAATAATTTGGTGTAGTCCACCACCTCTGTTAAATGAGAAGACAGAAGCAAACACTCTAACACTGCCCTGGTAGTGGTAGAGAAACTATTGGTTGGATAATCCGCCACAGGGAGCTGGGTGCACTAGAGATGCAAGAAATGAACGTTATATACAGTCCTTATCTGAGCTAAAGAAGTGAGTTACAACATGGCTGTCTGTGGTAGATTGAAATGACTGCAAAGGGGTTGCAAGTGCCACTCTTCATATCCATGCAGCTTTTCTCTTAACGCGTCAGGGTGGAAGCTTTAAGGCAGGCCTGCCCAACTCGTAAAGTGAGAAGGGCCGAACTGCTCCAAGGAAAAAAAAATTGGGCCGCACGGGTTAAATCATCATCATCTCTCGTCCAGCACCTCTCATCATCATATCTCCCCCAGAACCCCTCACTATCAATCTTTACGATACTCCCCATCTATCTCTCATACCCCCATCTCCCCCCCTCACCCACACAATACCCCCCTCCACATCAAACACACAATACCCCCCTCCACATCAAACATACAATACCCCCTCCACATCCCCCCAGCCCATTCCATGTCAGCATCCCCCCCATGTCTCTCTTCCCTCAATATGACACTCTCCCCCTCCCCTTAATGACACTCTCTCCCCCACCCCTCAATATGACTCCCCTTCCCCTCAATATGACACTCTTTCCCCCTCCCCTCAATATGACACTCTTTCCCCCTCCCCTCAATATGACACTCTTTCCCCTTCCCCTCAATATGACACTCTTTCCCCCTCCCCTCAATATGACACTCTTTCCCCCTCCCCTCAATATGACACTCTTTCCCCCTCCCCTCAATATGAGACACTCTCCCCCCCCTGCAACTCACATCACACCCTCCCCCTGCAACTCACATCACTCTCTCCCCCCCTGCACCTCACATCACTCTCCCCCCCACACCTCACATCCCTCTCTCCCCCCCACTGCACCTCACATCACTCTCCCCCCCCCCTGCCCCTCACATGTCAGCAGCCCACCCCCCCTCACATGTCAGCAGCCCACCCCCCGCTCTCACATGTCAGCAGCTCACCCCCCCTCACATGTCAGCAGCCCACCCCCCCTCACATGTCAGCAGCCCACCCCCCGCTGTCACATGTCAGCAGCCCACCCCCCGCTGTCACATGTCAGCAGCCCACCCCCCGCTGTCACATGTCAGCAGCCCACCCCCCGCTGTCACATGTCAGCAGCCCACCCCCCGCTGTCACATGTCAGCAGCCCACCCCCCGCTGTCACATGTCAGCAGCCCACCCCCCGCTGTCACATGTCAGCAGCCCACCCCCCGCTGTCACATGTCAGCAGCCCACCCCCCCACCAGCCCGTTTTTCACACCCACCCCCCACCAGCCCGTTTTTCACACACCACACACACCTCTTAGATCAGCTCAGCACATCCTCTCTCCCCGGTACTAAGCCCCGCCCCCGGCATGCTCTGACCTCCCCGGCAGCCTGCTATTGAAGAAAAAAAAAACACACGGCTGCCGCATCCTCCTCATGCTGCTGCCCCCGCGCACCGCAAAACCTGGGGGCTGGGAGAAAGAGAAATGAATCGCCGCCATTTTTTTTTTTTTTTTTTTTTTTTATTTGTTTAATTAACTGGCGCCCGGCCAGAGTCATCGCGGGCCGCACAGAGAGGCCAGATGGGCCGCATGCGGTCTGCGGGCCGTATGTTGTGCAGGCCTGCTTTAAGGTGTTAGATCTTCAAATGCTGCACCAGACACGAGCAAAACCGCGGATGGTTATAGATAATAATAAATAAATAATAGGTTATTAGAGATTCATTTAAGAATGTGTGTACAAAGGCGAGGCTGGACTCTTTGCTACAGAAGGGCCAACTTGAATTTTTTTTTTTTTTTTTTTTAGTTTGTAAAGTGGTGACTTCAGAAAATCATGTATTAGATTTAGGATCCTAGATGACAACTCCTGTATGTGTTTTTTTTTTTTTTTTTTAACATTTAAATCGTAATAAGGTGTTTGACAATAACATGCACATCGGTTTGTGTTTTGCTTAACACTGTTTGTATCTTTTTTAGAATTGTAGTACCCGAGTCACAGGGGGGGACGCTGATTTGTCAAAGATTATCTGGTACTACCAGTGGGTCTCAAACTAGGTTTTTCAATGGTATAGACTGATTTCCAGAGCCACAATCCATGCAACCTTGTGCTTGGTGTTGGCTGCTGGAATGAGGGTTGCTGTTAGTACAATTGTGGCACAAAGGACCTGGGTACATCGGTTTTGTATTGATGTGGTTGTGATGCATAAAATAGGTATTACACTTCATGGCAGTATTTATTTATTTTTAAGATGTTGTGTAAGCAGAAGTTTTTCTCTGCAGCAGCAATCCCACCAGAATTTTTATTTTTATTTATACAGTATTGGGGAGGGAGGAGGAAAGTCCCTCTGGAGTTAAAGCAGCTGTCCTTGTGGCGCTCCTTTAAAATAAATACATCCGCAAGGGATGATGTCCCGGCTTCCCGTGGGCCCACGTAACACTGGACATTTTAAACTGGCATATTGTGAACCCAGCCAGGACTCCTAAGAGATACCGGCTCCCCATATGTATCTCGGGAATCCAGGGGTCCCCTGAGACCCATAAATATATACCAAAAAAGTGGCTGTCCTTTTCCCAGGAGACCCCTGGTTTTAAAGCTGTTAAACATTTTTATATTCTATCTATCTATCTTTATCTCCATAAGGGTCTCCTGGATCCCAACATACTTACTGGTGTTACCTGAGGGGATTGAATTGACCTTCCAATAGGAAGCCACAAATGATTTTGTTTTCCCCTAAAGCACCAGTTAAACAAAAACAATGTACCATATTTTATCACTTAAGACAGGGTCTCAAACTGCAGTCTATGGACAATCCGTGTCCCCAAAGATCATATTGGTGATCCTCAAAACCCTTCAATGTTCAGTTAAAGCGGCTGCCTCTTGTCTGTGTTGTTGTTCTGCCTCTATTGAAGGCTCCATTTTAGACTTGGCTAACGTATTTGTGTTTCTAGAAATGTATTGATGACCACACCTAAATGAAAGTGTGGTGGTCATCCGAATGATTAATAACATCAAAGTAGTTCATGAAAGAAAAGTTTGAAAACCCTGAAATTTATTATATATTTTTTATTTATTTTTTAACTCTTTCGTTTTTTTTTCTTCTTATTTTCAGGCGAGTGGCACCGATACCTTAAACTGTATCGCACTGAAGTTCAACATCACTCCAAATAAACTTGTGGAACTGAACAAACTCTTCACCCAAACTATTGTACCGGGACAGGTAATCGCTTCTAGTCGTTAGCTGGTCAGCGTAATTCTTTGTGGGATTGCAGAGGTTTAGTAATGATATAGAAATGCCACGCAAGACCAGTGCATCAGGTTATTATGACACTTTGGCTGTGGCTCGGCTCGTCATTGCTGTTTCGTTATGTCAATAGAAGGGGCCTGGCTTTCTCCTTGCTTTTCTATGCTGTAATAGGGACTGATTTTATAGAGCAGCATTGTGATACACATCACTTGATACTTGCTGACCCTCGCGTTAAAGGCAGTAATGTTTTCCACCAGGATTAAAAATTCAAATACAGTAACTCCCAAAAGTTTTTAAGGAAAAAAAGTGAATAAAAAATTTAAATTAAATAGATATAGCAAAGTTGGTCCAGTTGCGATATTGCGGAGTCGATGAGTACTTTTTTGATTTGGACTAACAATTGGTATTCTAAGACGAGCTTTCGAGAGTTCTCCTCTTTTCGGAAAATATTTTAACTCAAAATGATAATGCTCTTTGACACTAAAACAGGAGGACTATCTGATGTTGGGTTTCTTACACACTATCATTTTTCTTTTTTTTGTAATGCTTCTCCATACCTCTGTTAATTTTACAATTCTACTCCCTCTTTCCCCCACCCCCGTCTCTCACTGGCACTTTCATCCATTTATTGCCCTGTCTGTTTTTTATTTGTGTTTTGTTTTTGTTTTTACTATACCCTCTGACATTCCTTCTCCTTCTCATCTGCCTTCGACTGTTTATCTTGGCTTTGACGTCTGTGTTAAGCTCATGGAATCGCTGCAAATCAGTACTGCTGACCTGGGGAAGTGAGGAGAGCTCTGGAAAACGTGCCTTATAATATCAATTGTTTGTACAAATAAAAAAAAAAAAGGTATCGCCTAATCCTGAAGTACTCATTTACTCTGCATTAAAAAACTAAGAATTTATAATACTTGGTCACAATATTCTGCCTTCAACAGTGGCACATACTCTAAGGGTGGAGCAATTTCCCCCTGAAACATTCCTTTTTATCTCTGTACTAATGTGAAATGAGAGCATCTTTGCTTTTAAAGTATCACAACCCATGAGTATGGCTGGTTTTTTTTTATCCTTCTTTGCACAAATCTTGTATATACAAGATACTCGTAGCAGCCGAGCACTGGGAACCTAGCGACCCATGCTGTTTCCAGATCACATCGAGAGTGTGCCAGTGTCCCTAAAGGGTGTTTTTTATTTTTGTTTTTTTTCCCTCCCCACCGTCCGTCCCATTTTCTTGTAGGCCTCGGTAGACATTAATCATGGTCTGAAGATCCGCTTCCGAGTGAGCACACACTACTGGAGCATGATGATTGGTGGTGGTCTTGGTATTGGATCAGTCAGCTGTGGTTAACTGGATTACTTGTCCATTCAGTAGCTCAGCCACACTCTGAGTGGAAGCTTGTCGGTGGTCAGATGTAGTGGTGGACAATTTTTTATTTTTTTTTAAGTCCGGATTTCTGTGGATCAGTCTTTAAAAGGGCAATGCACGTGACTGACTTGTTTAAAAAAAAAAAAATTATCGCTGACAATCCACATGGCGGATTACGAAATCTGTGGTTTGGATTCTTAAAATCCACCAACGGATTGTATCCAAAGGCGGTTTTGGACTAATCCGCGCGGATTGAAACTGTAACGATCCGTCGACAGATTTTACACCATGGAACAAATTTTGAATGGAAAGCTCGGGTTAATTCCGGGAAATGTATTTTTACAGTTTTGCCCATCTCTAGCCTGATCTAAAGTAGTATCTTGGTAAAGAATTTCGAGACGAGTGTTGGCGATGATGCAGCCTTGCTTGACTTCCGTCTTAACATCAAAGGGGTATAGATATATAGATATGTAGCACTGCTTTCTCCTCCTCCTATTCTTTTTTTTTTTTTTTTACATCTAGGATCCCAGATTACAAGTAATTGATGGCATCTTTCAAATGAAAGCATATTAATAATTTTAAGTTAAAATGAAAAATGTATGTTTTTGACGTACACATCAGCGTGTGTGTATATATCTATCTATATCCAATACATGCAGGATTGCCGTCCATCTCTCGCAATAAGCGGGTGTAACCTGTAAGCGGGGGGGAGGGGGAAGATATTAAGAATTGTAGTATGTGAGCCACAGGGAATTAAAACGATTTTTGTCCAAGATCAATCGGAACTGGTAATGTCTACTCTGACGGCATAGACTTTTGTTTTCCCCCAGAGCCGCAATCCACTCATCTACATGAGTACAGGTATACCCCGCATTAATGTACACAATGGGACCGGAGCATGTACGTAAAGTGAAAATGTACTTAAAGTGAAGCACTCCCTTTTTTCCCCACTTATCGATGCATGTATTGTACGGCAATCGTCATATATGTGCATAACCGATGTAAATAACGCATTTGTGACAGGCTCTATAGTCTCCCTGCTTGCACACAGCTTCGATACAGGTAGGGAGCCGGTATTGCTGTTCAGGACATGCTAACAGGCGCATGCGCGAGCTGCCGTTTGCCTATTGGGCAATATGTCCTTACTCGAGAGTGTACTTAAAGTGTGTCCTTAAACCGGGGTATGCCTGTATGTGTTTAATTTGTAACATGAAGGAATAGTGCAGAGTCTATGTAGGGAATACCAAGCTTTGCCTGCGTAAAGTAATAGACATATTCCTTATCAAAATCTCCCTCTGACAGGTTCTGTATGTGCCAGACGGTAATCTTCTTCCTTCCGATGAAAAAGACTCTAAAGCAAACCATGGCGTTCTTGTTTCTCCATTGTCCTCAGATGCGGAGTTTGATAAGCTTTCTGTAAGTACGCCGTCCTGGATATTCAATATTATATCTACATAGGGTTTCTCTTTTTGTTTTTGTTTCTAAATCTTGTGTGCTTTCAAAAATAATACTGTGCCATTATTCATGCTAGAGCTTTCTTCTTTATCTGGGTTGTGCTTCCAGGGATAGAAGAAAATGGCCACTGGCTAGAGCCGACATTGTAATCTATGGAATAGTTCATGGGTATTGCAACAACAAGCAGGTCATTCGAGTTTATCAAGCAAAGGCAGGACTGTTTCCTTGACTGTAATATAACTTCATATCATTTTTTTATTTTTTTTAAAGGATGCCGACTTGGTGAGAAAAGCCACCAAACCAATAGAACGGGTTATGTCCTCTACTTCTGAAGAAGAGGAGCCCATTGTTGTGAAGTTCTTAAAAATGAATTGTAGATACATCACAGATGGCAAGGTAGGTAAAATGGATGCTCCTTTTGTGCTTCCTTTCTCCAGTAGCTTTCTGTTTGCAGCGTATTCTTACAGCTAATGAACATATTTAAAGTAATGAACAATCCTGTTGATCGTGGTACAGAACACATTTCATGGTTCAGTTACTTCACTTGTATATCCAGACGCTAGGTGGCACTGCATTTCTAGGTGTTGCGGTTCTGTGATTTCAGGATTAAAGCCAGGTTGTGCTGAAAAGCGGTGCAATGCAGCAGCTATACGCTTATGGGGTTCCATGTTAAAATGGATTTGACGCAAAAGGTGACACTGGGTGCTCATTTGCATGTAATTACGCAGAATCCCTAGCTGTAGTGGAAGCACTGTATGCTAGGAGATGATGGTGAATATCAGGGTTGCAGACCTATCTGAGACATGTGAATGTGCTCACAAGTGATGTTTTTATTTGAGGAATAAATCTAGAACTGTGACGGCTAATCTGCTTTGTTTTGGGTTGGGAGCGGTGATTGGATGACACCCTGAAGGTGAGAGCTAATAAGTGCGAGACACCAGGGAAGTGAGTTATGGGAAATAATAAGAGCAACACAAAAGTGCTATAAATTGAATGTTTAGGCAGAGAATCATTATTTATTTATTTTTATGTTATATCTATATCTATATATCTCGCACACACGAAACTAACAAAAGTAATAAAAGGTGATCTAAGAAAAGAAAAAAAAGATTGTTTAAACCATTTCCCTGCCAGCATGGTCCAAAACATGTTTTTTTGATGGACCCATATGGTATAGAAGTTATTTATTTGGGTAACAGTCTCCCCTTTAATATGCTCAATGCCAGAGGACTTCCTGCAGCTCATAGCAACGCAGTGGCTAGAGAGTCTCTGTGGCTGAGCATTGGTTAAGAAGTAAAAACGCAACAGTGCAGGTTTTTATGAACAGGTCATGTGTTTTGTTGCTAGCCTTTATGTACCTACTGTGCCTTATTTATATATGTACTTTTTCTTCCTGTATGGCTATAACACACTTACACTTGTCTTAAGTAGAAATTGTTTAGTACATCTTTTCCACCTCCCTTTAGCAGTTAAGAAGCCCATAACCATAGAGATTGTCTTAATAATGCAAGGTAGAGCTGGGTGTCAAGTTTCCATGATACATGTATGGCGTCACTTTGTTGTACAGGGTGTTGTGGGTGGAGTCATGATCGTCACGCCTAACAATATCATGTTTGATCCGCACAAATCCGATCCGCTGGTCATTGAAAATGGCTGTGAGGAATACGGACTTATCTGCCCCATGGAAGAGGTGGTCTCATTCGCCCTTTACAACGATATCTCCCACATGAAGCTTAAAGATGCGCTGCCATCGTAAGTAATGTTCCCAATGATTTCTTTCATTCTGATAAAGTGTAAGATCGCTGGCACAATATTCTGTTTTTAAACAAAAGCATTAAAGCTGGAAACCAAGCAATATCCTACATGTGGTTGGTTTTATTTGTGGGGGAGGGGAGGGGGGAGTTGGACAGGGTTGTTTGTTTTTAATCAGTTATGTACTATGAGAAAATACTTGTAGCATTTAAAAAAAAAATGTAATCTGAATTATATTTTGAATGTACTAAAATGTAACCAGCATTGTTTCTCTATAGCAACCATTTACAAAGTCACATCCCCTTCCTCTTCTGAAACAGCCTCTGGTGCACACCCTTTATTTTTATTTTTTTTGAGCCCTGCCCTCTAGCAGTGCACCAATTGTATCTAGTGACTGCCTGGTCACATGATCCTCCCCACAGAACTTTGCATCTTTGGTCCTCTTCTGCCACACTGACATTTCGTGAACCCCCAAGCCGAATCTTCACCGATCGGTCACAGAGAACGGATTGATCGGCTACTTGGCCAATTACTTATCATTGTGTGGATTGCATTAATGCACATATTAAAGGGAATAAAATACAAATAAAAAAACGGCAGCTTTGACTGCTACTTTAAAATATTAGATGGTAGTCGAATATACAGTATACAGCTTATATTTAAAAAATAAATACAATTAAAAAAAGCTTCTAGCTGCAAAACAAGAACAAAAAATAGCACCATATTTATCACAAAAAAGGAATTTCATTGAATACAATTGGAGTATTCAACAATTTTTGTTTTTTTTATCGTTTTGCCACCATTTTTCAGTTGGTGCACTTTAGTGAATAACTCCTACAATTGTAGCATAACGAAATGTAAGATCTGCCTGCTAGCTAATATTTCAGAAGTAAATGTTTCTCAAGTATAATTTTGAAGCGGTCATCCTCTCTGCTGTGTAAAAAATGAATTCAGTAACATAACTGGAGCATGTTCACCCAGTAGTACTGTCAGCTCTGGAAAGGCACTGCTTCTCGAGATATTTAACGCCGTAGGGGGTGCAGGTAGCCACTCTGGCTGGGCTATGTGGGGCTACCGAAATGGCAGCTTTAAAGAGCCCGCATCATGCGGGCCAATAGGAAGCTGAGACATTATCCCTTGTGGCTTCCTATTTTCCCACGTGACCGGCAACTTTAAACCTGAGGAGCTGCTACTGGCAGCACCTACAGAGGCAAGTATCCCGGGAAGCAGGGGTCCCAGGAGCTCAAATGAATGGGGTTCTGCTCGAAGACCCCCTGCTACCCATTTATTTAGAAGGGCAGTGGAGAGTGCAACGTTCAGGTCCCATACGGACCTGATGAAAGCCCTTCTAAATAACTGGGACACACTGCATTAAGAAACTTGTGGGGAGAGCTCTCCTATCTCGTTTGGGGGAACTCTGTGTCATTGCTTTCTGTATCTACTTTGTGCTGGCCACACACACAGGTTTCCCTACAGAAAAGAAATATCTATCTCTCAAAAAAGAATAACGATACCGTTCTGTGGCCAACGAAATGCTCTTACTTGTGCGAGCTTTCGAGAGACACTGATCTCTGAAGAAGAGATACACTGATCTCGCACAAGTAAAAGCATTTCGTTGGCCACAGAACGGTATCGTCTATTAGTTTATAATTATTAAGCTCGGCTAACATTGTACAGATATTTAAAAAAATATATATATATATTCCCTGTTTTTCACATTAATACTTTTGCCAGATCACTTGGTTTTTAGTTTTATATATGACATTTTCCAGGTAACTGTGCTCTCTTGATGCAACCTCTGCAGTATTCTTAATGTTAATGTTCTCCAAAATTTGTATTTGCAATTTTGACAACACATTATGCAGCAGTAAAGTACTAAAATATTAGTGACTGGATACCTTTTTGGGAAGAACTAAACATGTTGGATGTTTTTTCTTATTTCTTAGATTACACCGCTCTTCTCTCAATAGTGAGCTACCATATATTACTTGCTCAAAATTGACATGTATTAACCTGTCGCTCTTTACTGGACAAGCCCAAGTACTGTGCTATGACCCTTGTATGTGAAGATCACATCTATAAATGTGACAATCTGCATTCTTGACAGATCCTGCTGTATATCACAGTATTGCATATATTTTATGATTGCATATCCCAGCATTGGTCACATGCCAAATAATTAAATGTAAATGAAAGGTTTACCAGTATTTCATCTGATTGCTTGCACTGTGATTAAACCACCAAATGACTCATTCACAACACCTTTTTTTTAAGTTACTTTTGTTGTTCAGTTTTAACTTTCCTAAGTTAATGTTTACACTTCAAAGTTTTTTTTAATTTCTTTCGGTTTGTTTTTTCGAGGTTATTCTCTGTTGTTTTCCATCTTCTGCATGTTTTTTGGTAGCTTTTTGTTTATTTAAGTTTGTTTTTGTTTTGTTTTTTGGTTTTTTTTTGTTAACATTCCACACCCATCCACCATTCTTTCCTGACAGCGACATACCCAAGGATCTTTGTCCTCTGTACAGGCCTGGACAGTGGGAGGACCTTTCATCTGAGAAGGACATCAATCCATTCAGCAAATTCAAGTCTCTCAATAAAGAGAGAAGGCAGCAGAACGGAGTCAATGAAGTAACTTCCGTAGAGAGCGAAACCATAAGTCCATCAAACACAGAAATGCATGAAGAGCTCAAACTAGAGGAAGTAACAACGGAACCGGAACAGAATAAAGATAAACCACCTGTTGATATGCCCACAGTACAATTAAACATTGGTGAATTAATAGATGGGCTTGCAATACAGATTAGGCAGTCAGCTGAAATTACAACCAGCTCTGAAACCAAGAAAGCAGATCATTCTCCTGTTGAGGATTTTGAGTTGGTAGAGTCTTTAGAACAGCAAAATACTACTAAGATCTGTAAAGCACCAATTGCAAACATAGTAGCAGCTGATGGTGGAGAATCCAACAGATCCAAGTCTTTTGTGCCCCATGAAGTTTCTGAAGTTCAAGAGGGTGTGGAGATTAATGTCTCAGAAGAAAAGAGCGTTGAGTCTCTAAGTACAATAAACATGGAAGGCACCAACGATGACACTTGCACTGGCTTGTCCATTTTAGAAATTCCACAAATGCCAAATAAAACAAAAAATATACAGCTTTGCCACAGTCACGCTGAAGAGAGGACTTCTCAAGGTCTTCTTATGTCAGTCAGTGTTACTGGAAAGGATGCAACAGCAGACAAAACAGCCACATGCATCAGCCTAGAACCCAAACAGAACAGTAAAGTAGCCACCACAATGCAAGAAATAACTGGAGTAGACAAACTAGCTCAATCAGGTCAGAAAGCCTCCGATGAGTCTCTAGATTCTCTGTCGCCATCCTCCCCTGAAGACCCCAAACAAAAAGAGACACAATTAGACAGCGAGTCTGAACTCAAACTGTGGTTGCTGAAGAGAATTCAAGGACCAATAGAAGGTAAGATTTTTCATTTTATGGTTCTCCCTAAACAAGAATTTCCTCAGATCAATTCACCCCCCTTACAGGTTTTTTTTTAATCACAATTAGAAACTAATCTGTAGTGTCAGATGAGTCTGGCTTAACCGCTCCCACCCCCCTCCTACTTGTTCTTGCCCATTTTGCACGATCCTATCTAAACATGGCCCTAGGCATTTGAAGTCAACTGTCCATAATGTAAATTAATTTAAAAAAAATTTGGGGGGGGGGTGTAAACGAAATTATCAGGATACTTAAAGTTCTAGTAGATGGAGCACGACAGGGAGGGATAACTGGGTGACAATTGAACGGACTCCTGCTTAGTCTACCAGCGGTCATTGAGCAGTGACCCTTGCGTCTCTTCATGGCTCACTCCCAAGCCCAATCAAGTGGTTGGAAGGAAGGCAGCGACCGACCAGGACAGGGAGGCATATGCATGGTGGCTCACAACTGAGCGGGGAGGGAGGCAGCACAATGGCCATTTTGTGTCAACTGAAGTGCTACCACAAAAATATGCACATCTAATAAGACTACAATTCTATAATAGTTCAATATTTTGGTTAAAAGATATTAAGTCTGCAGCCACATCAAGGTTAGACCCTTTCAGCAGATCCGTACTCAATTTTATTTTGTGTCGTTTGAAAATGAATCGAGCCCCACAATGGTCACTGCTCACTCCCTCCCAACTCGGTTCTTTGAGGCTCCCTGCACAGGCTGCCACTGCTCAATGACTGCTAGCTCAGCATGTACAAGCACGGAGAACCTGACCCTACAGTGCCCAAAAATAGCGTGTGTGTGTGTGTCATTACAGCACTCTGTGTCTGTCAGTCTGTCACTGTTGGAGCCAAGAGGAGGGGAGACCGTGGAGGAGTGCATTGTCAGTGGGGGGAGGGGACGAGTCGGTGGAAGGAGGGGTGGCTGTCCGTGTATGGAGAGCTTTTTGCGATGGGAGGGTTAGAGGGATTTGTGGCAAATGATGTTGATCAAATATTTCCCACCTCCCCACCCCCCCCCCAAGCTCAGTAACTCTACAGTGCTGACTAAAAGGTAAATATCATTATAGCAGAAAACGTTTCCCTATAGGATACACTCAAATGCCTCTACAAATGCTGATAAAATATAACTTTTTTATTTATTATAAATAAAATGGACTACGAGAGGATAACTATAAATAAATAGAGAAGCGATGCTGTAACTAAAATAAATGAGGTAAAACCGGGGTGGGGTATGCGTGATGTGATATGGTGTGGAATGCTAACAAAAATCTTAACTTTAATGGTGAAAAATAGTAATACTCGTGCAGAATAAATACTGTGAAAAGGAGGAAATAGAGGCAGGGATGAGCCAGCCGTCGTTCTAGTAATCCTAAATCTCCTAAGTGTGCTCATATTTCATGTGCTATAATGTATTGTGCAATGCAGGTGCAGAATGTGTATAGAATACCTCAACGCATCCGGTGAAAAAATGGCAAAGATGTACACTGCATAAAGCTAGTGGCTACTCCTTAGTTAAATGAAGATGTGGATCAGATGTATAGCTTAACCTATAATCAAGAGACCCGCTGTCGCTATCCCCAATGCACACAGTATTGGGAATAGCTACAGCGTGGCTCTTGCGTATAGATTAATCTATAGATCGGATCCACATCTTGATTTAACCAAGGAGTAGCCACTAGCTTTATGCAGTGTACATCTTTGCCATTTTTTCATGAGACCTGTCTCATTTGCACCAAAAGAACGAGAGAATTAATGTTTATTTGCTTTAACTTCATTGATCCAGATATGCTGCCATCCAAAGAGGAGAAAAGCAAGATCCCACCCATGTTTCTGTGCGTCAAAGTGGGCAAACCCATGAGAAAGTCCTTTGCTACTCACAGCGCAGCAATGGTGCAACACTATGCTCGGAAAAGAAAGCAGCCTGAATATTGGTTTGCAGTCCCACAAGAGAGGTTAGTTCATAGTCATTTAAGTCATTGTGTTTAAAGCTGCAGTTCAGTCAATATCCTGCATGTGTGTGTGTTTTTTTTTTTTTTTAAATAAATCAGTTCTGTAGTAAGAAAAAATACTTTTAGCATTTTCTGTTTTTAAAAAAACAACTTTTAAAGACCAATTTTCTTGTATTCTATTTTAACCGCCATTTGCTAAGGCCCTGCCCCTTCATGTCCTGTCACAAGCCCTGGCACACCCCTTTGTCAGCCCTGCCCTCCCTCTAGCACATGTCAGTGCAGGAGTGCTCATGAATATTCATGAGCTTCCACTGACAGACAAGCAGAATATAAACAGATCCCTTCACTAATTATGTCACCAAATTTCAACCTATGAATACATGGAGAACGAATTGACCTGCAGCTATACAGTTCTTTAGGTAATTAGAGATTGCACACATAAAACTATTGAAGTAAAAAAATAAATAAATAAAAAAGACTGAACTGCAGCTTTAAAGAGTGTTGTATCCTCCTTTCATTTAAATGCGCTGTAGATATTGCACTCAGTATGAAGCGTTACCATGCAATGTCTGCATAAGCCCTACCAATTTTTGCATGTGTTACTGTTCCCCACCACTTTATTTTTTTTTTTTTTTTGCTCAGATCCTCCTGACCGGTTGAATCTGTGGCTAAAGTTCAGGTCTGGGGGTACACTGGTGAGATTCAGACTCAAGCTGCACCCTTGTTTGCGTTCATACCCTATGTGTGGTTTATATTGAGACTATGGGCTTTCTAGTTTTTATCACTTTGTTTTTACGGTCAACATGTTTTTGATATATAGTTTATCCAGAGCTAACAGTATAAACTTAATGCATATTTATTATATATGTTTTTTCCTTTATTTCTATTAACTCACACATATAGGTTGTGCAAAAGGCACAGCGACGGGTGTATGTATAGTACATTTAGCTACAAATCTATTTAGACTTCAAGAGATTGGAAGAGATTGGCAACTAAAACTGCATTGTGTATAACTCCAGTGAAGCATACTGTCACTTCTGCATACTGTAATTGTATGCTTAACATATGACTGTTTCACTGATGGCACAAGCTCTCCCGCTTGTGTGGGCGTCTCATATCTCGCATACTGTATCAACTAGGATTAGATTTTAAATTGCAGACTTCTTGCATCAACTATTGAACTGAAGCATTAATTCTAATTGTGTTTGCCTCCAATGCTAGCCCGTTGCTGAGCTTCACAAGACCATGTTTTTAAGGTAACAGACTAATACCCTGTTCATGTGCTTGGGAGTTATGAGTCTCTCGGCTGCAAAATGAGTGCAACAAGTGGTTCAAAAGACAAGCACCAGATTAGTTAAAGAGAAAAAAAATCAAATTGATAGATATGTAGCCCTGTTTCCCCCCCCCCCCTTTCTCTGGAAACATGTTGCTGCTACTACTGATGTCTTTATTTGTGGTAACCACTGCAGATGGTAATCAGCGTTGCATCTACTGTAGTAGAGAAGGGTTCTCAGATCCCTGGATGGTGCTGGCCAGCCGTTAATAGTTGGGGCCTTGTGACATGCACAGATCTTGCTCTCCCAGCCCCAGGAGGGGCTGAGCTCCTCTCTCTTCCCTGGGGGAAAGATGACTCCCACCACCTCTCCCCAGGAGGGGTGGAGAAGAACTGACTCACTACAATTTGGATAGCCTCCTCCCTGCTGCAAAAGTGAAGGTCACAGAGTCTGTACAAGGGTTGGCTGCAACACAGACCTCATGACGCCACCTCTCTGGCCACTCAGGAAGGCTGTGTGAGGAGGAGATGGGGGGAGAGGGGGTAAACCCCTAAACCCCACAGGATAGCCTGTCACTGCCTGTATCTACTAGGACTTACGTGACAGGAGGGGCAGAAAGATAGCTGGATCAGATATGTATTGATGATTATTATTTATTATGATTTTGACCTTTTGCACCATTATTGGCCTAGTTTTTGCAGCTGGGAGATTTGTGAAGTAATTGGTTAGTCCTTAACCCTGATGTATCTTTGGCTCCCAAGCATAGCTTTAAGGGAGTCTGTGTTATTTGCCAGAAATAAAGTTAATAGTGACGTTGCATAAAATTAACCATCCGTTAAGTATGAAACTTGCAGACTCGACAGCTGCTGCTTTGTATCTGAGCCAAATATTTTCCCATTCCTCTGTTCTTTGGCAGATGGCAATTTCTGTTGCACTTCACTCTCTGACCTGTTGTGTGCAGTTCATGGAGTCTAGATAAAGGTTGAGTGACAGAAAAGTGCACACTTGTAATAGATATTAAAGTGTCTCAAAGAATTAGAAATGGCTAGATGTGATCAATAGGTAAGACTTTTAAGGTGGGAAAGTAATGCAGATCAATATGTTCTTTATTCCCTTCTAAATATTACTTCTATTTAGGACTTAAAGCAACTTTTTTTTATTAAAACCTTTACTTATTTTTGATTTATCTTGTCACATCCAGTTGTTTGAATTGAAAAGTGTGTGAGCTCAGCTTAAAATTTAACATAGGTTGAACGTGAGCGACGTAGGCCTTCCACCTCATCTACTATGTAACTATGTAACCACTGTCACACACAGCAGATCACCCTCTGTACTGCCCAATTACATACCCACACATACAAACTTAACCGTTTTGTCCAGCTTCCTCTGTCCATCAACATGGAAGAACCAGGACTGATTGGAGGTAGAGCGATAGACTAGTTCCATTATACATTTCACAGCTAGAGTACATCTCACTGTTGGAGAACTACAAATATTTGTTAAGTAAATTATTAAATATGAAGTTCTGCAGTTATTCAGTGAATGAAACCATAGTGGAATACATTTAAGTTCTTCTTTTCTCCCTGTTAATACCCAGAGGAATCGGCTGTTTAATTTGTGGGAATCTACATTTTTGTGAGTATGTGGCATCTTCTTCCTTCCTTTTTTTTTCTTCTTCCTTTTTTTATTTTTTTTATTTTTTCTTCTTCCTTCTTCCCTCTTTGGGTAATGGATCAAGATGGTGAATAATAGTTGTTAGTAGTGAGGGGGCAAAACTGGGTGTGTTTTACATCAGATCCCACAAAATGGCAAAGTCAAGCCCACCAAAAAAAGCCAAGTGAAAAAAAAATTGTGATTTTAATGACTTGAAGTCATAGCAGCATCAAAGGTTTCCGTGCATACAATCACCTTCATCAGGGTTACAATATACAACTGCACGTATGTACTACTGTAACCCTGATGCAGGTGCTTGTATACAACACAACCAATTACCCACCTCCCTCCAGAAGTAGCCTCAAAACTTGACACGTCTGGGTCGGTGACATCATGATACACTCCACATCACAATGTGATGATATCCATGTCCAATCATTGAAGCACTGCAGACACCAGGGACATCCCAACGAGCAGAGAGCGGACGTCTGGGAGGGGGAGCAGCACCATAAAATGTCAACAATACCTCAAGCACAGAGGAGGGAACCGGAGGCAAGATCTGTGACAAAGGAAAAAACGCCAAGTAAGTGCAAAACAGAAGAATACTGTAGGGTCACAAAAAATATAGAGCTCAGCAACTGGTATGAAAAAAGAAATTTGCAAAAACAAAAAGGTAACTTTGATTTTAAATGACAAACATTTTAAAATATTCAAAATGATCAAAAAATGGAATTCTGAACCCAAAAATTACAAAAAACATGCAAGTTCAAAATTGTCGTTGAGGCCATGTGGTTTAAGGCTTTTTAGTGTGAAGATCCAGGACGCTTCATGTTGCAGGAGCAATTTATCAATGTCTCCCCCTCGACCCATGGAACCCACAGGTTCAATTACCATGAATAGCATGTTGAAGACATTATGCTTATGTTTTTTACAATGCTTAAGTAGAGTTGTATTTTCTTCACCCCTTTTGACATTATTATGATGCTCAGTGTCTTGTGTTGCGGTGTTGTTTTTTCAATGTATACATGTGCGTATCACCATTTAAATGACTTGTGTTGTCTCACAATTCTCTGGTGAATGCGTTGTTTAGTACCATCAGCGAGGTGACATCTCATCAATAATAAGCGAATTGTGTACTGAACAACCCTTAAATTTGGAACACCCACGTCTTGTATAACTTGGAAAGCGTTCAATAGCTTATTTGTCCTGATCATCTGTCTTGACCAGAGAATCTCCCAGATTTAATTCTCACTTGTATGCAAACAAGGGTCTAGTTAAACATAATGAACCCAGAACTGGGTCAGTTTGAAGGATTGGCCAGTGTTTAAAAAATCTATTTAATTTATTTGGACAATGAATTCTACTCCAAGGGGAAGATAAACAGATTGTCTGTATCAACATCCTTCCTTTTTTATCTTCATAGGCATGAGCCCTTGATATACATCGATTCAGATGTTCCTTGGTACAGCCCCATTCCATGAACTGTGACTTCATCATATCCAAAGCGTTTATAGCGTTCAGTGGAACTTTAACAATCCGCCTTGCCCATAGATATTGTGGAAAGGGGACGCTATTGAGCAAGTTCTGTGGGTGATGGCTAGTCACTTTTGTCAGTTGGTTTACGGTAGATGTCCGTAAACCAAACATGATCTTCCTTGGAGAAGGAGACATCCAAAAAGGGGATATTCGTGGAGCTCCAAGACTAAGTGAAGCATAATAGGGGTGGAAGTAATAATAAATTCCAGATCATAACCACATTGTCAATGTAGCACCACTATACACAAACATGCTGAAAAAACAGAGACTCTTTCTTATACAGTTGTGTGAAAAAGAAAGTACACCCTCTTTGAATTCTATGGTTTTACATATCAGGACATAATAACAATCAACTGTTGCGTAGCAGGTCTTAAAATTAAATACAACCTCGGATGAACAACAACACAAATAAATCATGACGTGGTGTAATGTGTCATGTGTTTTTGTTCATCTGAGGTTGTATTTACCTAATTTTTTGGAACTGCGAAGGAACAGATGATTGTTATTATGTCCTGATATGTAAAACCATAGAATTCAAAGAGGGTGTACTTTCTTTTTCACACAACTGTATGTACTTAGTTTCAAAATTCTCCATGAAAAGATTGGCATGCAATGCCACTATATTAATCCCCATTGCTGTGCCTAGCTGCAAGTAAAAGAAATGTTCAAACGTAAAATAATTTTGATGTAATATGAAATGGAGTAAGAGCATCAGGAAATTGGTGGGTGCAGGGGCGTAGCTAAAGCCTGGGGGCTTGCACTCTTGGGGGGGGGGGGGCGCTCTCCACCCCCCCCTGTCAGCGGCCCATCTGTCTCTCTTCAGATTGACTGACAGGCTTGGGCGGGTAAGAGGAGAGAGTAGGATGTTGGATGCTGGCTGCGGAGTGTGGAGCTGATCACGGAACAGCTGGAGGGAGGTGGCGAGTGTGACGATGGAGGGGATTTGGCCCGGGATTAAAGGGGTTACACCCCATTTGGCCACCCCTGACTGCACCGGGAGACAAGGGGTTAACTGGGCTGAGGTCCAGAAATGTGATGTAACCCTTGTTATGACATGTAAATGCATGTTCCCCTGTTCCATTGTAATGTCTGGTTACTCAGTGTTTGCATCACACACACACTAGAATCCATCCGGGAGCACAAGGGTTAATAGTTCTTTAATGATTATAGCTCTTTGTGTAATTTTCCCGCCTTTTCAGGCACCATTTTGCAGGTCCCCATTGGCCGCCATTAGGGCTCAATGCATTTCAATAGGAATTTGTGCTGTTTTAGTCCTGTTTCCTGTAGTGACCAGCAGGTGGCGCCCGAGAGGGAGAGCGGCGGTTTCCCATTGAAAGTCAATGGGCTCATTGACTTCAATGGAGATGCCTCGAGGTAACCTAGTTGGCTGCCGTCCAAACCGCAAAGCGGATACAATGTCCTTCAAAAGAGCTAAAATCACTGGGTCAAGTTCAACGTCAATTAGCGGGGGAATAAACAGTTCTAGGGCACCTAGGGATAAAATTCTTTTTGCCCCTAGTTCCTAGGCGTCCCCCCACTCGACCACCACCGGGTCCCCGAATCCTGGACCCCCGATAAGGGTCGAACCAGATAGAGCGGGTCGCGCCATAGGCTTCAATGGCGGCGGCAGAAACAGCTCAGAAAAATGACTAAGTGTAAAATGTGGAAATGTGTAAGTCCATATCTCCGGTTCTGGAATGCCCAGAGGGATGGGATTTGGGTGACATGTAGCCAAGATTCAGGCTTTAATGCATGCCCATTTCCAGCCCCCTCAGACCAACCAGACGGAGTATGGACCCCCTTGAAGTTCGGGACTTTTCCTATAGACTTCAATGGCAGAAAACCCCCATTGACTTCAATGGCGGCGATTTACCATTGAAAGTCTATGGCGGAGCGGCCCGTTGTTTTCAATGGGGATTTAGTGAAAAGCTGAGATTTCTTTTTCAATGGAGATTTTTGTATTAAAATGATTTAATGTGCATTTGTGTAACTCCGGTTTCTTAGGTCGTAGCAAGTCGCTTTTTGGACCATATGGTGTCCCAGTTCTGGCAATGCGAACTGGGAAGTTTGGACCTGCTAAACCTAACGGAACCGGATATTTTAATACGTTTATATTTTATGCTTAATAGTGTATCTTAAGGTATGGACAAAGACCCAGAGGAAATTCTTTTGGGCCATAAGGTAGCAGATGGCCCTGGGGACGCCGCTATGTCTAGGATTTAAGTGCTGTTCAAAGAGTTTTATCACCCTCACTGTTTATCCGAAGCCCAAACCAGGGCAGGTCTTAAGTGTTCCAGTTAACACCTTTCAACAAAGGTTTTCCTGCCAGAACTCAAAATGGTAGACTGGCTGGCATTCCTGATGTAAATGTGGGGCTTCAGAAATGAGACCCCCAGAGTTCTACTGCGCATGTGCCAACTAGCAGGGGGGCATGGGTCAGAATGCTTTCCCACGTTAGTGAGTGGCTGGAGGTAATTGTAAACCAATCCCCTGTGCTTAAGGTTAAGAATAGAAGGAGAATGGTTTATAAACTGCTGTCCACCCATATATCCTTTGTCTTCGTTTGCTGATATGGTTACCTGATACCACCTGATTGCTGAGAGAAACGCTATGCACTGTTTTTCTGCCCGAGGTCTTTTCATGCTTTTGGGTGTCTTTATGACTATGAAGAGTGCTGTATGAACTGCCAGTCCAGCTGTGACTGCTTCATCATTTTCCTTTTACGTAAGTGTCTATATTTTGCTTGTTAGTTGTACATATTTGCTGTGTTCACCTTTATCAAGGAATAAATTATATTTATCATATCTAAGTCTCGTCCCAGTTCAAACCCAGGTATATATATATTTATATATAGTTTTGGTGTACAATTACAGCCTGTCGCAAGCTCTCGTGACAGGCTTGTAATTAACTGGTGGCAGCGGTGGGATTGAACTGGACCTGGATTACAGTATTCTGCGGGGTACTGTGATCCAGTGGGAACTTGATGGTAATTGCAAGTTCCTGGGACTAAAGATATTGAACACACAGTGTACAACATATAACACAAGATATGGCACCTCCTCACTGTTCCCCTACTTGTGAGAAGCATTGCCTCCAGAACCAAAGTGCCGGCCATCCGTCTGACTGGAGCCGGGCACTGAGACCAGAGGAGTGTTAAGTCGGCGCGGGGAGCAGCAGCCAGCAAGGCTGAGAGAGAGAAAGCAATCGGTGAGCATGAAACCCGGCAGGCTGAGCAAAGATCCACTGCTGCAGCTGCTGTAACCATCACACCGCCCGGAGAGCAGGGAAGGGACACAGCTCCGGGACGGCAGAGACTTGTGGAGGGAGCGGGTGGTCTTGCACCAGGAGAGGTATTGGCCGTTGCGGCGGCCAGTCCATTTTACCCAGAATTGCTGGCCCTGATGTTTGCACACGGAGAGATGTCCCCAGCAGAGCGGCTCGAGCAGCTGAAGCTGGCGATGATCCGACCCACTTATCCCCTTCCAGAGCCCGGCGCTCAAGCCTCTCCGCTCTGGACTCCGTTGCCCCTTGCTGGGGTTAGTCCACCGGCGGCGGAGAAGCTCTGGAATGAGCCCGGCGCTCAGGCAACTCCGCTCTGGACTCCGTTGCCCCTTGCTGGGGTTAGTCCACCGGCGGCGGAGAAGCTCTGGAATGAGCCCGGCGCTCAGGCAACTCCGCTCTGGACTCCGTTGCCCCTTGCTGGGGTTAGTCCACCGGTGGCGGAGAAGCACCGGCAGCTGCTGCGGCACTGCCAACAAATGGGCCACAATAATGCCCAGTGCCCTGACCGTGCGCGGTCAGGCGAAGAAGCCCCTCAGGGCCAACGCTCACGAGCTGCGGAAAAGATGACCCAGTTAGCGGCATCCTCTGATGGCTCCCGCCCAGCCAGGGCGACAACCCTCCTCGGGACGTCTCCTGGAGAACCTGGACGGGCTGCATCAGCAACAGTGGCGGAGAGCAGCGGCCATCCACCTGATCCCGGCGGAGAACCAGCGGCGGCGGCAGAGAAGACGCCGCCACTCCGGCATCCTGCCGGCGGCAGTTTTATTCGGGGGGGAGGGACAGGGGTTGCGGGAGGGGGTTATTTTACCAAGTTTGCATGGAGCGGAGTTCCTCCACAAAGACCTGGGACCCTTGTCCTGCACCGTTTTACCTGTACCCAACCCGGGCGCTGTTGCGGCAGCGGCCCGGCGCTGCCCAGCCCAGATGGGGCCGGCGGCGGCCGCTCCAGTCCCCCTGCAATTGGGACCAACGAAGGCGGCGGTCTCTGCGGGGACCAGCAAGGTAAGCCAGACCAAGTCGCAGACTGACTCTGACTTATGTTTCCCTATGACTGTACCCTGTTGTTTCACTCTAGGGGTGACTGGGGGGTGGCAGGAGATAGGGGCACCAGGGGAGGGGAAGGAAGGGCAGCTGGTAGGGCAGTCAGGATTCCCCATTACCCTGGCGGGGCAGCAAGGGGACTCTCAGTTAAGAGCCCCACTGTTGCAGCCTTGCTCTGGGCTGGAGGTATCAGGGGTTGTGGCAAAGTTAGACCACCCCCGGATTACCTGCCAGCCAGGAGCTAAGGTGGGTGCATCTGCACCAGCAACCCTGAGCTCATCCCCGGTAATGGGGAGACAGTGTCAGGGAGATGGCCTCACTCAGGTGTCCCTAGGATCCAGGTTAGGATTAGTTAGGGAGAAACGGAGTGAGGGGAGGCTGCAGGTAGGTAGCCCGCATCAGTTACCAGGGGAGGGGAAGGAAGGGCAGCTTGTAGGGCCGCCAGGCTTCCCCATTACCTGGGCAGAGCAGCAAGGGGACTCTCAGTTAAGAGCCCCACTGTTGCAGCCTTGCTATGGGCTGGAGGTACCAGGGGTTGTGGCACAGTTAGACCACCCCCAGATTACCTGCCAGCCAAGAGCTAAGGCGGTTGCATCTGGAGAGATGCCCCTGGGCTCATCCCCGGTAATGGGGAGACAGTGTCAGGGAGATGGCCTCACTCAGGTGTCCCTAGGGTCCAGGCTAGGATTAGCTAGGGAGAAGCGGAGTGAGGGGAGGCTGCAGGTAGGTAGCCAGCAGCAGATCTCAGTGAGAGAAGGAGGGCTAGTGGTAGCCAGGGAGGGAAAGCATCAGGTAATGACGCTAGAGTTTCCCGTTACCCTGGCAGAGCCCCAGGGGGTTTCTCAGATCAGCAACCCCCTGTTGCAGCCTAGCTATGGGCTGGGGGTATCCGGGGCAGTGGCAGGCTTGTGCCACCCCAGGGATACCTGCCAGCCAAGCGCTAAGGCGGTTGCATCTGGAGAGCTGCCCCTGAGCTCATCCCTGGTAAGGGGGAGACAAGGTCAGGGAGGTAGGTGCACTCAGGTAGTTCCAGGGTCTGGGGTAGAATTGCCCAGGGAGGAGAGGAGTGCAGGTGGGCTGCAGGGAGGTAAGCAGCAGGCTGAGGTGCTGGGCCTAGGGGAGGCTAGGCAGGGAGGCACCGTGGAGCAGGGGGAGATAGGTCAGTGGGGTGTCAGGCAGCTGGCAGAAGCTAGGGATGGGCTAGGTAAGCAGAAAGTCCCTTGTTCTGACTGGCCAGGAGTGACCCCCCTGACAGATCCCCCAGGGTTCCCAAAGGAGGGGCTGTGGGTAGATAGGCAGCCAGGGAGGAGAGTCAGGAGTATGGCGGAGCAGCTACAGGGTGGCACAGAGCCAGGGCAGGTAGGGTCCCTACAGAATAGTGACATAGCCCTTTCCCAGACTTGGTTGACAGGAAAGCGACGGTCTGTGCTGGATAGCTGGTCTCCTGCAGATGCAGAGACATGCCAGTCTCTGGGCAGTGTGCAGCCTGGACTGCACCGGGGCCCCTTCACCATGGACTTGGTTCCCAAGGCACTGGGTGGGGGGCAGAGGGAGGCAAAGGAGAATGCCCGGCGGCCACGGTGGAGTCCTGCTCCCCAGGATCTGGACTTTACAATCCACTGTGGCCAGGACAATGTACTGGACAATGCCGGAGGACAATGTTGCCAGGCCAATCCCTCAGGACTTATTGAGTGCGTCAAGGGCGCCAGTGGTACCCCAGGGCCTGGGGGAGGCGACTGGGGCACCAGGCTCCATTGAGCAGGGGAGGTGTGACGATGGAGGGGATTTGGCCCGGGATTAAAGGGGTTACACCCCATTTGGCCACCCCTGACCGCACCGGGAGACAAGGGGTTAACTGGGCTGAGGTCCAGAAATGTGATGTAACCCTTGTTATGACATGTAAATGCATGTTCCCCTGTTCCATTGTAATGTCTGGTTACTCAGTGTTTGCATCACACACACTAGAATCCATCCGGGAGCACAAGGGTTAATAGTTCTTTAATGATTATAGCTCTTTGTGTAATTTTCCCGCCTTTTCAGGCACCATTTTGCAGGTCCCCATTGGCCGCCATTAGGGCTCAATGCATTTCAATAGGAATTTGTGCTGTTTTAGTCCTGTTTCCTGTAGTGACCAGCAGGTGGCGCCCGAGAGGGAGAGCGGCGGTTTCCCATTGAAAGTCAATGGGCTCATTGACTTCAATGGAGATGCCTCGAGGTAACCTAGTTGGCTGCCGTCCAGACCGCAAACCGCAAAGCGGATACAATGTCCTTCAAAAGAGCTAAAATCACTGGGTCAAGTTCAACGTCAATTAGCGGGGGAATAAACAGTTCTAGGGCACCTAGGGATAAAATTCTTTTTGCCCCTAGTTCCTAGGCGTCCCCCCACTCGACCACCACCGGGTCCCCGAATCCTGGACCCCCGATAAGGGTCGAACCAGATAGAGCGGGTCGCGCCATAGGCTTCAATGGCGGCGGCAGAAACAGCTCAGAAAAAGGACTAAGTGTAAAATGTGGAAATGTGTAAGTCCATATCTCCGGTTCTGGAATGCCCAGAGGGATGGGATTTGGGTGACATGTAGCCAAGATTCCGGCTTTAATGCATGCCCATTTCCAGCCCCCTCAGACCAACCAGACGGAGTATGGACCCCCTTGAAGTTCGGGACTTTTCCTATAGACTTCAATGGCAGAAAACCCCCATTGACTTCAATGGCGGCGATTTACCATTGAAAGTCTATGGCGGAGCGGCCCGTTGTTTTCAATGGGGATTTAGTGAAAAGCTGAGATTTCTTTTTCAATGGAGATTTTTGTATTAAAATGATTTAATGTGCATTTGTGTAACTCCGGTTTCTTAGGTCGTAGCAAGTCGCTTTTTGGACCATATGGTGTCCCAGTTCTGGCAATGCGAACTGGGAAGTTTGGACCTGCTAAACCTAACGGAACCGGATATTTTAATACGTTTATATTTTATGCTTAATAGTGTATCTTAAGGTATGGACAAAGACCCAGAGGAAATTCTTTTGGGCCATAAGGTAGCAGATGGCCCTGGGGACGCCGCTATGTCTAGGATTTAAGTGCTGTTCAAAGAGTTTTATCACCCTCACTGTTTATCCGAAGCCCAAACCAGGGCAGGTCTTAAGTGTTCCAGTTAACACCTTTCAACAAAGGTTTTCCTGCCAGAACTCAAAATGGTAGACTGGCTGGCATTCCTGATGTAAATGTGGGGCTTCAGAAATGAGACCCCCAGAGTTCTACTGCGCATGTGCCAACTAGCAGGGGGGCATGGGTCAGAATGCTTTCCCACGTTAGTGAGTGGCTGGAGGTAATTGTAAACCAATCCCCTGTGCTTAAGGTTAAGAATAGAAGGAGAATGGTTTATAAACTGCTGTCCACCCATATATCCTTTGTCTTCGTTTGCTGATATGGTTACCTGATACCACCTGATTGCTGAGAGAAACGCTATGCACTGTTTTTCTGCCCGAGGTCTTTTCATGCTTTTGGGTGTCTTTATGACTATGAAGAGTGCTGTATGAACTGCCAGTCCAGCTGTGACTGCTTCATCATTTTCCTTTTACGTAAGTGTCTATATTTTGCTTGTTAGTTGTACATATTTGCTGTGTTCACCTTTATCAAGGAATAAATTATATTTATCATATCTAAGTCTCGTCCCAGTTCAAACCCAGGTATATATATATTTATATATAGTTTTGGTGTACAATTACAGCCTGTCGCAAGCTCTCGTGACAGGCTTGTAATTAACTGGTGGCAGCGGTGGGATTGAACTGGACCTGGATTACAGTATTCTGCGGGGTACTGTGATCCAGTGGGAACTTGATGGTAATTGCAAGTTCCTGGGACTAAAGATATTGAACACACAGTGTACAACATATAACACAAGATATGGCACCTCCTCACTGTTCCCCTACTTGTGAGAAGCATTGCCTCCAGAACCAAAGTGCCGGCCATCCGTCTGACTGGAGCCGGGCACTGAGACCAGAGGAGTGTTAAGTCGGCGCGGGGAGCAGCAGCCAGCAAGGCTGAGAGAGAGACAGCAATCGGTGAGCATGAAACCCGGCAGGCTGAGCAAAGATCCACTGCTGCAGCTGCTGTAACCATCACACCGCCCGGAGAGCAGGGAAGGGACACAGCTCCGGGACGGCAGAGACTTGTGGAGGGAGCGGGTGGTCTTGCACCAGGAGAGGTATTGGCCGTTGCGGCGGCCAGTCCATTTTACCCAGAATTGCTGGCCCTGATGTTTGCACACGGAGAGATGTCCCCAGCAGAGCGGCTCGAGCAGCTGAAGCTGGCGATGATCCGACCCACTTATCCCCTTCCAGAGCCCGGCGCTCAAGCCTCTCCGCTCTGGACTCCGTTGCCCCTTGCTGGGGTTAGTCCACCGGCGGCGGAGAAGCTCTGGAATGAGCCCGGCGCTCAGGCAACTCCGCTCTGGACTCCGTTGCCCCTTGCTGGGGTTAGTCCACCGGCGGCGGAGAAGCTCTGGAATGAGCCCGGCGCTCAGGCAACTCCGCTCTGGACTCCGTTGCCCCTTGCTGGGGTTAGTCCACCGGTGGCGGAGAAGCACCGGCAGCTGCTGCGGCACTGCCAACAAATGGGCCACAATAATGCCCAGTGCCCTGACCGTGCGCGGTCAGGCGAAGAAGCCCCTCAGGGCCAACGCTCACGAGCTGCGGAAAAGATGACCCAGTTAGCGGCATCCTCTGATGGCTCCCGCCCAGCCAGGGCGACAACCCTCCTCGGGACGTCTCCTGGAGAACCTGGACGGGCTGCATCAGCAACAGTGGCGGAGAGCAGCGGCCATCCACCTGATCCCGGCGGAGAACCAGCGGCGGCGGCAGAGAAGACGCCGCCACTCCGGCATCCTGCCGGCGGCAGTTTTATTCGGGGGGGAGGGACAGGGGTTGCGGGAGGGGGTTATTTTACCAAGTTTGCATGGAGCGGAGTTCCTCCACAAAGACCTGGGACCCTTGTCCTGCACCGTTTTACCTGTACCCAACCCGGGCGCTGTTGCGGCAGCGGCCCGGCGCTGCCCAGCCCAGATGGGGCCGGCGGCGGCCGCTCCAGTCCCCCTGCAATTGGGACCAACGAAGGCGGCGGTCTCTGCGGGGACCAGCAAGGTAAGCCAGACCAAGTCGCAGACTGACTCTGACTTATGTTTCCCTATGACTGTACCCTGTTGTTTCACTCTAGGGGTGACTGGGGGGTGGCAGGAGATAGGGGCACCAGGGGAGGGGAAGGAAGGGCAGCTGGTAGGGCAGTCAGGATTCCCCATTACCCTGGCGGGGCAGCAAGGGGACTCTCAGTTAAGAGCCCCACTGTTGCAGCCTTGCTCTGGGCTGGAGGTATCAGGGGTTGTGGCAAAGTTAGACCACCCCCGGATTACCTGCCAGCCAGGAGCTAAGGTGGGTGCATCTGCACCAGCAACCCTGAGCTCATCCCCGGTAATGGGGAGACAGTGTCAGGGAGATGGCCTCACTCAGGTGTCCCTAGGATCCAGGTTAGGATTAGTTAGGGAGAAACGGAGTGAGGGGAGGCTGCAGGTAGGTAGCCCGCATCAGTTACCAGGGGAGGGGAAGGAAGGGCAGCTTGTAGGGCCGCCAGGCTTCCCCATTACCTGGGCAGAGCAGCAAGGGGACTCTCAGTTAAGAGCCCCACTGTTGCAGCCTTGCTATGGGCTGGAGGTACCAGGGGTTGTGGCACAGTTAGACCACCCCCAGATTACCTGCCAGCCAAGAGCTAAGGCGGTTGCATCTGGAGAGATGCCCCTGGGCTCATCCCCGGTAATGGGGAGACAGTGTCAGGGAGATGGCCTCACTCAGGTGTCCCTAGGGTCCAGGCTAGGATTAGCTAGGGAGAAGCGGAGTGAGGGGAGGCTGCAGGTAGGTAGCCAGCAGCAGATCTCAGTGAGAGAAGGAGGGCTAGTGGTAGCCAGGGAGGGAAAGCATCAGGTAATGACGCTAGAGTTTCCCGTTACCCTGGCAGAGCCCCAGGGGGTTTCTCAGATCAGCAACCCCCTGTTGCAGCCTAGCTATGGGCTGGGGGTATCCGGGGCAGTGGCAGGCTTGTGCCACCCCAGGGATACCTGCCAGCCAAGCGCTAAGGCGGTTGCATCTGGAGAGCTGCCCCTGAGCTCATCCCTGGTAAGGGGGAGACAAGGTCAGGGAGGTAGGTGCACTCAGGTAGTTCCAGGGTCTGGGGTAGAATTGCCCAGGGAGGAGAGGAGTGCAGGTGGGCTGCAGGGAGGTAAGCAGCAGGCTGAGGTGCTGGGCCTAGGGGAGGCTAGGCAGGGAGGCACCGTGGAGCAGGGGGAGATAGGTCAGTGGTGTGTCAGGCAGCTGGCAGAAGCTAGGGATGGGCTAGGTAAGCAGAAAGTCCCTTGTTCTGACTGGCCAGGAGTGACCCCCCTGACAGATCCCCCAGGGTTCCCAAAGGAGGGGCTGTGGGTAGATAGGCAGCCAGGGAGGAGAGTCAGGAGTATGGCGGAGCAGCTACAGGGTGGCACAGAGCCAGGGCAGGTAGGGTCCCTACAGAATAGTGACATAGCCCTTTCCCAGACTTGGTTGACAGGAAAGCGACGGTCTGTGCTGGATAGCTGGTCTCCTGCAGATGCAGAGACATGCCAGTCTCTGGGCAGTGTGCAGCCTGGACTGCACCGGGGCCCCTTCACCATGGACTTGGTTCCCAAGGCACTGGGTGGGGGGCAGAGGGAGGCAAAGGAGAATGCCCGGCGGCCACGGTGGAGTCCTGCTCCCCAGGATCTGGACTTTACAATCCACTGTGGCCAGGACAATGTACTGGACAATGCCGGAGGACAATGTTGCCAGGCCAATCCCTCAGGACTTATTGAGTGCGTCAAGGGCGCCAGTGGTACCCCAGGGCCTGGGGGAGGCGACTGGGGCACCAGGCTCCATTGAGCAGGGGAGGTGTGACGATGGAGGGGATTTGGCCCGGGATTAAAGGGGTTACACCCCATTTGGCCACCCCTGACCGCACCGGGAGACAAGGGGTTAACTGGGCTGAGGTCCAGAAATGTGATGTAACCCTTGTTATGACATGTAAATGCATGTTCCCCTGTTCCATTGTAATGTCTGGTTACTCAGTGTTTGCATCACACACACTAGAATCCATCCGGGAGCACAAGGGTTAATAGTTCTTTAATGATTATAGCTCTTTGTGTAATTTTCCCGCCTTTTCAGGCACCATTTTGCAGGTCCCCATTGGCCGCCATTAGGGCTCAATGCATTTCAATAGGAATTTGTGCTGTTTTAGTCCTGTTTCCTGTAGTGACCAGCAGGTGGCGCCCGAGAGGGAGAGCGGCGGTTTCCCATTGAAAGTCAATGGGCTCATTGACTTCAATGGAGATGCCTCGAGGTAACCTAGTTGGCTGCCGTCCAGACCGCAAACCGCAAAGCGGATACAATGTCCTTCAAAAGAGCTAAAATCACTGGGTCAAGTTCAACGTCAATTAGCGGGGGAATAAACAGTTCTAGGGCACCTAGGGATAAAATTCTTTTTGCCCCTAGTTCCTAGGCGTCCCCCCACTCGACCACCACCGGGTCCCCGAATCCTGGACCCCCGATAAGGGTCGAACCAGATAGAGCGGGTCGCGCCATAGGCTTCAATGGCGGCGGCAGAAACAGCTCAGAAAAAGGACTAAGTGTAAAATGTGGAAATGTGTAAGTCCATATCTCCGGTTCTGGAATGCCCAGAGGGATGGGATTTGGGTGACATGTAGCCAAGATTCCGGCTTTAATGCATGCCCATTTCCAGCCCCCTCAGACCAACCAGACGGAGTATGGACCCCCTTGAAGTTCGGGACTTTTCCTATAGACTTCAATGGCAGAAAACCCCCATTGACTTCAATGGCGGCGATTTACCATTGAAAGTCTATGGCGGAGCGGCCCGTTGTTTTCAATGGGGATTTAGTGAAAAGCTGAGATTTCTTTTTCAATGGAGATTTTTGTATTAAAATGATTTAATGTGCATTTGTGTAACTCCGGTTTCTTAGGTCGTAGCAAGTCGCTTTTTGGACCATATGGTGTCCCAGTTCTGGCAATGCGAACTGGGAAGTTTGGACCTGCTAAACCTAACGGAACCGGATATTTTAATACGTTTATATTTTATGCTTAATAGTGTATCTTAAGGTATGGACAAAGACCCAGAGGAAATTCTTTTGGGCCATAAGGTAGCAGATGGCCCTGGGGACGCCGCTATGTCTAGGATTTAAGTGCTGTTCAAAGAGTTTTATCACCCTCACTGTTTATCCGAAGCCCAAACCAGGGCAGGTCTTAAGTGTTCCAGTTAACACCTTTCAACAAAGGTTTTCCTGCCAGAACTCAAAATGGTAGACTGGCTGGCATTCCTGATGTAAATGTGGGGCTTCAGAAATGAGACCCCCAGAGTTCTACTGCGCATGTGCCAACTAGCAGGGGGGCATGGGTCAGAATGCTTTCCCACGTTAGTGAGTGGCTGGAGGTAATTGTAAACCAATCCCCTGTGCTTAAGGTTAAGAATAGAAGGAGAATGGTTTATAAACTGCTGTCCACCCATATATCCTTTGTCTTCGTTTGCTGATATGGTTACCTGATACCACCTGATTGCTGAGAGAAACGCTATGCACTGTTTTTCTGCCCGAGGTCTTTTCATGCTTTTGGGTGTCTTTATGACTATGAAGAGTGCTGTATGAACTGCCAGTCCAGCTGTGACTGCTTCATCATTTTCCTTTTACGTAAGTGTCTATATTTTGCTTGTTAGTTGTACATATTTGCTGTGTTCACCTTTATCAAGGAATAAATTATATTTATCATATCTAAGTCTCGTCCCAGTTCAAACCCAGGTATATATATATTTATATATAGTTTTGGTGTACAATTACAGCCTGTCGCAAGCTCTCGTGACAGCGAGTAGGACTTTCTTCCTGCTTAACCACTTCCAGGCAGCAGGTGGCGCTGCAGAGCACTCCATAGCTGCTCTTCTCTGCATCTCCCGGTTCCGTGTTTTTGTGTAGAAGTGTGTATTTGTAATGCATTTATATGTTGAATATAAATGTGTATATGGTGTAGTTTGTCTGTATATGTGAGAGGGAGTAGAGGAGGAGGAAAATGGAAGATGAGATCTTTCTCCTGAACCACAACCCGCCCCCCCCCCCCCCTTACCTTGGTTCTGGGCGTTGTGACGTCACTTTGCCATGGCAACGCGTCTCCAGAAGCCGTATGAACCAAGGTAAGTGAAGTTCACAGAGGCCTTTGCCGCTTCCCTGACATTTAAGTGCCTTCGGAAAGGGCGCGGGACCTCTGTAAACTCTGTGCGCCCCCCAGTTTGCGCACCCCTGAGAGCTCAGTGGGAGGATGGGAGGAGGAGAGATAATTCTAGTCATATTAATGGGACCCTGAATATTTATTTATTTTGGCCCGGGGGCCCGTGAATGTCTAGCTACTCCACAGAGTGGGTGACAGATAAGAGGGTTCTCAACAGTCACGAATAACCTGAATCCCATCAGTGTGTGGGAAACTAGTGCACAAGGATGTGACTTCCCACACGCTCTCCACCTTTAATACCCACCTTAAGACACACTTGCTTAAAGAAGCATATGAATAGCACTGTGAATATTCTGAACACACGATACATAAAGCTTGGCCCCCTGCAGACGCACTTACTAGAACTCCCTCCTACTGTCTCTGTACGTTCTCCCTACCTACCAATTAGACTGTAAGCTCCTCGGGGCAGGGACTCCTCTTCCTTAATGTTACTTTTATATCTAAAGCACTTATTCCCATGATCTGTTATTTATATTATCTGTTATTTATTTGATTACCACATATATTACTACTGTGAAGCGCTATGTACATTAATGGCGCTATATAAATAAAGACGTACAATACAATACTTCCAGGGGACACCAGTAGTTTGTCTTCATCAATTGTGACCGTTTAAAATGTATCGGAAATCATTGGTGTAAGATGTCATACTTTGTACAAACAGCTATAGAAATGAGTCGAGAAACAGCAAGGGGCTGATAGATGGATTCTCTAGCAGAGATAATGGGACGACCGGGAGGATTAACAAGTGATTTTATTTAGCACAGTAAACAAAAAGCAGGTTTTCTCAGATGTGCCACTGTCGGGAAATTGAAAACCTCAAGATTTCGCCACCTGTTATTAAAATCCATGTCAAGTATGGTAACCGCCTCACCTTGGTATTTATAGGTGGGATCATACGCGAGTCTTTTGTAACATTTCTCATCTTGCAATTGCCATTCCTATAAAGAGGAGCCTTAAGGCAATTACAAGATGAGATATGTTCCAAAAGACTAGCGTATGACCCCACCTATAAATAGCAAGATGGGGCTGATACCATACTTGTCATGGCATCTGTCTTGGGTCGAGAGAGGGCCATTGATAAATGTGCTCCTGCAACGTGAAGCATACTGGATCTTCACACTAAAAGCCTTAAACCATGTGGTCTCAACAACCGTTTCTGAACTCGCATGCTTTTTGTAAAAAAAAACCGTTTTTTTTTTTTGTTTTTTTTTCAGGATTTCATTTTTTAATATTTGTACATTTTGGTAATTTAAAAAAAGTTACCTTTTTGTTTTTACAAAGGTCTCTTTTCCATATAAGCTGTTCAGCCCTTTATTTTTGCAGCTTGACAGTATTCTTTAGTTTTGTACTTGGTTTTGTTATTTGGTGTTTTTCCTTTATCACAGTTCTTGCCTCCGGTTAGTCCTCTGTGCTTGGGGCTTATGGTGATGCTCCTCCTCCCAAATGTTCTCTCTGCTCCTGGGGATGTCCCTGGTGCCTACAGTGCTTCTATCGTTTGGTATAGATGTCATCACATTATGATGCGGCATGCATCATGACGTCACCATGTGTTCAGAGGCTGCGCCTGGAGGGAGCTGGGTGGTGGGTAATTGGTTATGGTATATAGATTTGTCATTTTGCTCTATATTGAACCCTGATGAAGGTGCTTGTTTGCACCCAAACGTTGGGTGTTGCTTTGACTTCTTCTTTAAGTCATTAAAATGACAATTTTTTTTTAAATTAGTTTTTTTTTGGTATGCTTGACTTTTTTACTTTTTGTAGATTTTATCTTGATTAGATATTGTCAGTCTTGGCACCCTCTTATTTCTGCTTTGCTTTATTAGACCCTTTACTGGGTCCTCCCAAGTTGCTGTCATCTGATTTTCTTTGTTAATATATCAGAACCCACCTTACAGTTCAAAAGCAAATACAACACCAACCCCCTCTCCCCCCCCCCCCCCAAATTATTTACAACCACAACCAGTGCCCATCAAGTTTTTCCGCATATCGTTTTTACAATTATTTTGTGTTTTTCGGTTATTTCCGTTTCCTAATTGTCTTTATTGTGACTACCCTTAGTTTTAGGACATATCAAGCACCACTTGTATTTTGACAGTCCTCTATGGCCAGGGTCGACGACAGGGGTGGAAAGCTGGGATAATTGTCCTGGGTGCAGCGGCTGGTGTTTGAAGTTAGGCCTGGCCAGACTTTGGCTGGTGGGCCCAAGCTCTTGCCCAGCTGCTGCAACAGGGCCTGCACCCCAATCACTCTGAAAGTCGGCACCTGAAGTTTCATCCAACTTCCGCATCCAACAACCAGAGGTGTGTGTGTGTGTGTGTGTTGACAAGGAGACAGAGGGAGTGGGTGACAGCAAGGAAGGGGGTTGGGCTTGTAAGGCCACTGACCTGGAGAAGGCCCCCAGTGGAACCTAGACTCTTTACCCCCCCCCCCCCCCGCAAAGCCCGGTCTATGGCTATCCCTTACTCCTTTCCAGGGACAAAGGTCTCCTGCACATTGCAGACAATTCTGTTACTGAAGTGGTTAATCCATCTACTGATGGATGGTCTTTCAAATCAACACAAAGCCGCTGCTAAGAACTCTTGGGGTTGCAATACATTTTTATCACCATACAAGAGCTTTTTTGTGTACAGTGGGGCTCATATGGCAGGTTCCGTTCCATGGCGCCGCAGAAAAGCGGAACCAGCGATTGCAATCCGGACGCGGTTGCAGAGTCATAGTCGTGTAGCTGGGTCAGGGTAGGAGAGGTCAGATTAGTCATGATACTCGCTGTGGTCTAGGATTGGAGAAGTCGTATGGTAATTGTGTGTAGCCAGGGTCCAGGAGTAGAGAGGTCAGAATGGTCGTTGTGCGTAGCCGAGGTCCAGGGGTCAGAGAAGGTAGAAGTCTGGGTACAAGCTGAATTCAAAGGTAACAAATCAAAAAGGCAATAGCAGGGCAGCAGGATGCTAGTGGCAAGCAGTAGAAACCTATAAACAAGGTTTATGCTCAGCCAATTTGCTTCAGGGCTGGCTGAGCATATAAGGAGCAGGAAGCCAATGGGAAGGCTCCTCCAGGCTGTGAGTCATGCATAATTACAGGTAGGCTGTGTACTGATAGGCAGGGACGGAGTGGATCACAGTTGTGGAGTAATTGATGTTGTCAGCATTAACCCCTCAGGTGTTTCTGGTCATGCAACGCCGACGTGGAGACAGGAGCATCCTCCGTTGCGGCGCGGGGGCGGAACCTAGGTCTGGTGTCAGCAGGAGTACTACGGCGTTTGCGCACAGTGCACACGTGAGGGGCGTCGCCCAATGCATCACGGGACTGAGGTCCAATCCTCATACCCCCTTCTGCGCATGCTCAAACATAGCAGTCCCTTTCTCTGTACCGATGTATTGGTGGATCGCGAGAAGCGGGTCCCTACTGTACATTGTTTTCTGAACCACTTGATACATTTAATAGAATAATAGATATTTTTAAGCCCGGCCATATATTTTGAAAGATTCAGCGGGTCTTCCCTGTAGTAGAAAAGAACAAGTGGGCTCAATGTTATAAGTGAGATGCAATAAAGTGAATATTATAAGTAAAAATACTGAAGATCCACCGGTGGAAGTGACAATTGTGTTGGGTGAATAAGGATTAGTAAAATGACGCAGAAATCTTTCTTTGTGATTGGGGATATGATGCTGATGAATTGGTTGGCTCTGACATCACAATCTCTAAGAATGTGTAAAGAAAAGTGCAAAACTCTCTTGGTACAGTATTGAAAATGTTTTGTGGTATCAAAAGGGGGGAGGGGGTGGTAATGAACCCGTACAAAAAAAAGACAGCCGTTAAAAGCATTTGGGTATAAAAACCATAAGCCTGGACATAAGAATCGGTCCTTGCTTCAATGCCCAACCTCGCGAGGGTGATGGTGGGAGGCAGGCAGACTTGAAATGTATTTATTTTTTTATTTATAAAATATTTTACCAGGAAGTAATACATTGAGAGTTACCTCTTGTTTTCAAGTATGTCCTGGGCACAGAGTAAAACAAATAATACATGGTTTCAAATACAGTTACATAAATGAACAAGGTATACATTATATACAAGACATTGCATGCACAGTTAAAGATAATATATATTATGGGCGTATGAAACAGTTACAGACCAGATTAAAATGTGAAACAGCCTTAGATTTGAAAGAACTTAAACTGGTGGTGGATGTGAGAGTCTCTGGTAGGTTGTTCCAGTTTTGGGGTGCACGGTAAGAGAAGGAGGAACTGCCGGATACTTTGTTGAGCCTTGGGACCATGAACAGTCTTTTGCCGTCAGATCTCAGATAAGTGCTGCATGTGGTAGGGGTGAGGAGCTTGTTCAGATAGCTGGGTAGCTTGCCCATGAAGAATTTAAAGGCAAGACAGGGAAGGTGAACTTTGCGGCTAGACTCGAGTGATGACCAATCTAGTTCTTTGAGTATTTTGCAGTGATGTGTGTTGTAGTTGCATTGGAGAACAAAACGACAAATTGAATTGTAGAGGGTGTCAAGTTTGCTAAGGTGGGTTTGAGGTGCCGTGCAATATACTATGTCTCTATAGTCAATAAATTGGGATTAGCATTAGTGTTGGTCAACTGTATCACACTTCAGCCAAAACGAATTTGCTGAATAGACAGATAAAATATAACCCCTTGTATTACATTTGTCATTTTAAGTTGTGTGCTAATATCGTTTGATCTATTTGCTGAACTTTGTCTTGCAGAGTGAGTTTGATTAGACAACAGTATTGAAAATCTCCACATCTGATGCGTTTTCGTCATAACTGATGGGGACCATATTCTGCGAAATGCGTATTGGGGACAGGGGATCTACCCCCCTTTTACCGTCTTGCTGCTTTAATATGATTTCATAAATATTTAACAAAAAAATGGATTAAAAAAGCCTTAGATTTGAAAGAACTTAAACTGGTGGTGGATGTGAGAGTCTCTGGTAGGTTGTTCCAGTTTTGGGGTGCACGGAAGGAGAAGGAGGAACGGCCGGATACTTTGAGGTGCCGAGCCATATACTATGTCTCCATAGTCAATAATTGGCATTAGCATCTGCTGTGCAATACGCTTTCTGACCAGGAGACTTAGGGAGGATTTGTTCCTGTAAAGTACCCCTAGTTTGGCATAGGTCTTGGTTGTCAGGGTATCAATGTGCATTCCGAATGTTAAGTGGGAGTCAAACCATGTGCCCAGGTATTTAGAACCAACGCTAACACCACCCTAACCCCTGTCACTAGTTTTAATCTGGAGCTCAGTCGCTGGAAGCTTTAAAAATGTAGTCTTGGTCCCAAATACCATTGTTACAGTCTTGTCAGTGTTTAAAAACAGTTTGTTTTGGGAAATCCAATTTTCAAGCCTCAAAGTCAGATTGAAGTATGTGTTCAAGGTCGGAGAGGCTATGGCTGTGTGCATATAGGATTGTCATCTGCATACATGTGTATTGAGGCTTCCTTACAAGCTGTGGGAAGATCATTAATGAACACTGAGAAGAGTAGGGGCCCCAGAACAGAGCCTTGCGGGACACCACAGGTGATATCCAGGGGGTTAGAGTTAGAGCCTGAGATGGACACATGTTGGGATCTTCCTGATAGGTAGGACTGAAACCAGTTTAAAGCATGCTTCCCTATTCCAGAGCTCTGGAGTTTGTTAAGCAGGATAACATGATCAACTGTGTCAAAAGCCTTTGCAAAATCTAGGAATACTGCACCAGTGAGTTGTCCCCGTTCCATTCCACACTGGATTTCATTGCAAACTTTTAGCAGGGTAGTTACGGTGGAGTGTTTGGGACGAAAGCCAGATTGGAATTGGCTAGGGAAATTTGTCTTGGTATAGTAATCGCTTAATTGGGAGTGGACACATTTTTCCATAACTTTGGATAGAATTGGGAGAAGTGAGATTGGCCTGTTTGAGACAGTGTTTTTGTCCCCACTTTTGAAGATTGGGACAACTCTGGCAGTTTTCCAGGTCTTAGGGATATGGCCTGCAGACAGGATAGAGTTGACTATGGACGCAATTGGTTTGGCAATGGCTGGGGCACCAAGTCGTAGGAACCTAGATTGTAGTAAGTCAGGTCCGCATTGGCTGCTTAGTTTTAGTTTGAGGAGCGCTTGTGTAATCTCCTCTTCAGATACTGGGCCAAATTGAAAATTGTAAGCAGTGTTGGGAGGGGGTGGGGCTATGTGGGCAGTCCCAGGATGAGATTCAGGTTTGTGGTTTGGGCTGCGTTTTGCTAATAAGTTAGTGGCTCACCCCACAAAGTAATCATTGAATGCATTTGCAATGTCAGTGGGTTTTGTCAGAGTAATATCCCCCTTAGTGATATTACTTGGTTGTTGATGGTTAGGAGGCTGGAATATATTGTTGATAACCTTCCAGAAGTTAGCTGGGTTTGATGTATTTTGGTCGAGATTGTCAGAGTAATATTGTGCTTTTGCGTGCCTTGTTTGCCTTGTGCACATGTTCCGCAGGCATCTGTAGTGATTTTGAGTTCCTTGGTAGTGCCAGTTACTTTGTAGCTTTTCCACAAGGTATCCCTGAGCAGGTAGAGTGCAATATGGTGAGATGTAACCCATGGAAGATGGGCCCCCCTTACCCTTATTTTGCGTAGTGGAGCATGGGTATCGCAGAGTTTTAAGAACTCGGATTGGAAATAGTCGAGCGCAGAATCAGGGTTGGGAATGAAATAGATTCTGTGCCATGGGCAGTTGGTAAGGTCATCCAGAAACTGTTGTGGGTTAAAGTTTTTAAATGTTCTAGTGAGGAGAACTTTAGGGCTTGAATGGGGCATTTTAATTTTCCTTACACAGTACACTATTGCATGGTCACTGAAAATGTCAGGAAGGATGCCAGAGGATTGGATTCTGCTGGGGTTTGAGGAGAGAATCCAGTCTAGCAAGGAATGGTTATGCGATTTCAAGTTTGTCCGTTTGGGTTGGGAAATGAATTGTGATAGATTAAGTGACTTGAGTTGTATCTGGATTTTATGGTTTTTAGGGTCAAGCCAATTGTAGTTGAAATCCCCAAGAACTAGCAGCTCACTCTTCTCATTCAGAGAGGAAATGGAGCCAAGAAACTGGGTGATATCAGCCAGGGATTGTAGAGGGGCTTTAGGGGGGGCGGTAGATGCCAGCGAGCAAGATGGGCTTAGAAAAGGGGAGGCAGATTTTGCCAACTAGAATTTCAAGAGGGTGGGCTTGGGGGGCAATTTAACAGTGTAAATTGTAATGTGTCTGCAATATAAAATAACACCCCTCCTCCTCTCTTGGACCTATCTCTCCTAAAAATGGAGTATCCCTGAATGGCGATATTTGCATCAGGGGTTTTATGGGTTAGCCATGTTTCTGTAAGAACGATGACTTTGGGGTATTATGCATAAGGCACCATGCCTTTAGTTCGTCCAGTTTGGGCAGCAGGCTCTGGATATTTATATGGGCGACAGATAGCCCTTTTTGGAATTTAAAGGTGGAATTCTCAGGGGCATGGGACAAATTTGAAATGGGAGGACCTGGGTTAGGTTCATATCACCTGCTAAAGAGAGTAATAGTATGAGCAGAAATTTGGGTAGTTGTTTGCAACTTGTAAATTTGTGGTGTTTGCCATTAGTGAGCAGTGGTTGGTGTGCTGGTTTTTAGAGTTCTCCACCAACATTCCGTAGATAGTGGAAGGCTTTTGAGTAGTCCAGGGTGTATGGTGATGTTGGGTGTGGGCCAGGATGGACGAGTTTGTAGTGGATAGAGGGAGTAACATCTCCATGAGGCCAGGAGAAAGAAACAAGTTAAGATACATAGCAGGTTCATGATGCCAGAGGTAGGCAGTGCTGCATGGAGCTGTTGTGAGTGTGTGCAGACTAAGCAGGGGTGTGGCTGTTCCTTGTCAAATGTTTTGCTGCATTGCAATGCGAGAGTCAGTTCTGGGTTTCAGTGGGCTGAGTTGGTGTGGGAGTTATTTTTGTGCAGTCAGTTTTGGGAGCGCTGCAGTGAAATAAGTTGTAAAGGGGTGTGGGGTTAAAATATGCAGGTTAACAAGCATGGGATCAAAGTGTGGTCATATAAGCTCACCGTTTGTTGACTTGAGAGTCTGCAGAAAGGATGCAGACTAACTTTTATTGTCATTTAAAATGATCACTTAACTATATTGTCACTTAAAATGATCACTTTAAATGCATCACTCTTAAGATGCCAATGCTACCTTGCCAATGCAAGGGGGATATGTGTTTTATACATCTAAAGCAGTCACATGACCCCCCCCCCCCCCCCGCCCCAATAAATCAGCTTGTTCCAGTTGGTCAATTAACAGCAAACAGTTAAGAGGGGGGGAAAAAATCACCTTTTGATATTCAAACATACCAAGAGAAATCAATAGTACAAGCCAGGAGTGTAATTCTTTCAAAACAGAACTTGCATATCAGGGACATACCTGTGAAGAGAATGCAATTAGATCCATGTCATATCTGCTGAGCTTATTGGTCTTGCATGAAGAAAGTAAATATATAACTATAGTCTAACTATTATTGTCACTTAAAACGATCACTTTAAATGCATCACTCTTAAGATGCCAATGCTACCTTGCCAATGGAAGGGGGATAAAATCACCACTAGTGTAACACTCCGGTTCGACGCAGAAAGTCTCAATTTCAAATGAATAATCTTTGTATCACCAGATTTTTAATGGTAGATCAATTGTGCACAAACTAAATCCAACGCGTTTCGTAGCGGGGAGCTACTTCATCAGGGTCTTGCCTGTTCTCTAGCAATCCATGATTACTGTGTCCCACTGTTATTGCACAATGAGTGGCAGATGGGAAGCGCACAGGTGGCTGTCTATGTAACGCCAGTTAATGTAACCGAGCTAACAAGTAAAAGTCACATGACATTAAAGGGCATGGCACATTGACAGGGGCTATCCAGGGATCTTGTTAGACATACAGATGTGGTGGCCGTTATGCTGAACGAGCGCGTGTTTGAACGCAGGTTTTTTTACACCATAAAACGCATGCCTTAACTGTGGCTCTGTTTGGGGCAACGATCAATCTTGAGTTAAAACTCGCATTAGCGCTAACTCGCACTACTGTTTGTGACGTGATGCTGCGAAGCTGCTATGGATGCAGAGGATGCCTTGCTTCAGCACATGGGACGGAGTATTTGCTTATTACAGTTTCTCTTTGACAGCAGACTTATTTGGGGGGAAGTACCTCTGATTGGACATGGGTCACAGTGCCTGACACCTAGCCTCCATTTTAATAGACCTTTTTTTTTCCCTACAGCTATTGTAGTTTAGCTGTTCGGGTTTATCTGCGACCGCACTATTCGTGTTACTGTGGGTGTTTGTGGGATGTTCTATTTTTCAGTGTTTTTGTTTCTCCCCCCCCCACCCCCCATCTTATGTGGTGAGATCTGTGTGGGACTATTGGGACACTGCTCTTCAGTATTCCCCTGTACATTGCTTCTATCTTTTTGTGTAATTGTTTTTATTTTATTTTTGCACAATTGACAGTTGGTATAAACCATATGCACCCACAAGTAGTGAGAATTTTTTTTCCTAAGTGCTGCGAGTGCACTGGTATTACATTACTGCATTATGACCATATTCATCAATTGCCGGTAACATGGTTTTCATGATTCTGTACATCATTAATGAACAATTCTATGAAGGTTCTAGTAACCGGTTTCCAAAAAGTGTGACCAATGTGATCAGCGTATTCAGAGGGTACACAGAAATGTGGAAATTAAAAGAAAACCATACTTTTTAAGTGGAGCAGGGTGGTTTGCTGCTTTAAAATTACCTTGTGCATGTACTGTACATTTGCAAAAAGTAATACAAGCATTGCCAAAGATTCTTTTTATTTATATATTTTTATAGATCTGTATCGTTTC